>NW_012136414.1:3844904-3846547 GCF_000956105.1 Propithecus coquereli | reverse complement strand
CATGTGTTCTAAGTGGTTTTTTGTTTTGTTTTGTTTTGCATTTCCACCATGATTAGAAAGGTGTTTATTAAAATATACCATAATATTAATAGTTCCAATGAATTTATTATCAAGATGCTGTTTCATTACTCCCACCAAGGAAGAAAACAAAACAATAGAGATTCTTCCAAAGTAGTTTTCTACTGGTTTCATACTACTGTCACAGTTGATTAAATTTGACTCTATGCCAATGAAATTATTTTATTTTGGTAAGTGTTCATACCTACTTCTTGGGACCTCTACAAAACAGGCCTAAGATAGTGGGTCTTGATCAGAGATGATTAGAATGCGTGAACTGTGTCGAGTACATTCACAGTGCTAGGTACTAAGGTACTGAGGTACAGGCACAGTGCTAAGTACTAAGGGTGCAGCGACAAGCAAGATGAAGTTGATGCCTCGCCTTTGGAGCATGCAGTCTAGTGCAGGAAACAGATGACACAGATAGCAGCTCTTGTTCTTTTACTTTCTCTCCCATAAAAGAAGCAGGATGGTGCTAACGGGAGACCTAACTAAGGGGTATGGTCAGAAAATAACTTTCCCAAAGATATGATGCATCACTAAGACCTGAGAGTCAGTGGGATTTAAGCCGGTAGCTCGTGGGGGGCGCGGGTGGGGGGAGGAGTGGGGGAGCTGAGGAATAGCATCCCAGGATGCAGGAACAGCGCGTAGAAAGTCCCTGCAATGGGACGAGACGTGACATGAGAGGAGCTGGCAGGCTGTCCTGGAGATGGCATAATGGAGGGAAGTGAAGAAGGAGAACTCCTGAGCTGAGGGACTCTAAATGAAAGTAGAGATGTGTGCAGGATTTTCAGGGCAGTCAAGGATTCTGGACTTTATCTTAAAATGTTTGAAAAACCTTTCAAAAACTTTAAGCAAAGGAGTGACATGACTCTGAAGAGGTAAGCTATGTGGTATTGTCTGAATTGCCTTTTTTTGAAATCTGGCAAGATATGAGAGTGAAATAGTGATTTTAGAAATGGTTTGCAATTGGGTAAGGTTAGGCTGTAGCATTTTTTTTTTTAAGGGTGGGATTCTTTAACTTAGTTAATGTTTTCTTCTGCTTTTCTCATTAATATCCTGAATTTCTTACGTGACTACATGTGAGAAGCAGTAGTTGAAAATGTGGCCAAACTCTCATGACAAGTAACTTTGGAAACATGAGGCTTTGATTTGTTGATATTTTCAGTTATTTATAATATGAGGGAGCTTTAAACTCTTCCATAGTTTCATGTATTTTGAGTTTTAGAGCTCTTGTCAATTTGTATTTGTGAGTTTAATTCTTTTCCACTGTCACAGCTGTAAGATTGTATTTCAAGGAACAGTGTGTGTATATTAGTGTTTTGCAATTCAGATTTGCAATCATTGTGCATATGTATTTGTATGTGTATATGCGTATAAGCATATGCACGCTCAGTCTTACCTTCCATGTTATAGCATTTTCAGATAAGTAAAGTTGGATCAGTAAAGGGTATTGCTGCAGTGGGAGCTGCTGGAATGTGAACAGTGCTTCAGATAATGGCTGTGCAAGTGGCGAGGATGCTTATCTTCAGGGTAGAGGCAGATACCTATTTTTAAAAAAGGTAGAGAGATCCAAGTATGGGATC
>NW_012136414.1:3842478-3844854 GCF_000956105.1 Propithecus coquereli | reverse complement strand
CTAGAAACTTTAGCTCTGTGAAATTTCTTGCATTATTTCTTTGTTATTTACCCCTAAACTGCCGCTGTTTTCTCTGTTCTATCTGTTTATATACTCCTGTGGGTCAGAATCTCCTGGATTGATGTTCACATTTTATATTTTTCTCTCCTGCTTTCTCTCCCTGACCTTTTTATGTTCTACTTTCTTGAAGGTTTAAAAAAATTCGTCTTAACTCCTCTGCTGCATATTTAGTAACTTCTATGTGGCAGTCACCATTCTAGGTAATGGGGACACAACGGTGGACAGTACAGATGTTTAAGTCTCTGCCCCCTTTGAGCCTTTACCCTCTAGTGCGTAGGTTTCCACTTAATCCTCCTGTTTTTTGCAAGGTACCCTTATTTGTGTTTGTACCCTTAAATCTAATGGCTTTCTGTTTCAGTTTATTCAGGTAATAAAACCTGTCTTTGATAAAAGCAGGGGAGGAGCAGTTGCCTGAGCCTGCAGGGTGGGAGCTCCAGGGCTCAAGTGCTTTCCTGTAGATTTTCAGTGGTCCTCTATTTCTGCTTAACCACAGAACTTCCTACCCGCTGTGGTACCTTGTATCTGCAATTCCAGGACCTTACCAGGTTCTCATTTGCTTCCCTTGCTGTGGGCCCGTAGAGCAGAGAAGGCCAAAACCCAAGACTCTTACCTAATGTGTATTTCTTTTTCATTTCTAAAATGTTGTGACCCTCATTAGCCTGATATTGTCTCTTCTATACAGTCTTCCTCGTGGGCTTATAAGAGTTTATCTGTCACTCTAGTGTGGTTTTACAAGAGATAGGGAGAAATTCCTATTTAATCCCCTATATTGAAAAATTCTTATTGGCTTCCAATTAAGGCAGTCTTTTTTCAATGCTGGTTAATTGATAGATATCAGAAATTAAGGTTTTAACCTAAATTTTATTCATGATATAGTACAAATATTTAGCTGGAATAATGTGAGCATTCCATATTTTAGAAATTCCGTAAGTCTATGCATTTTCTTGTTTTTTTAGACTTAATTTCTCTCTTGGACAATCAGCATTTTGAAGTAAGAGGTGTCACTGAATATTTTCTTTGAGCCTAGGGTTGTTTTCCTTCTTTGAATATAAATTGCCCAAGGGCAGGGACTTTGTTTTGTTGATCAGCAGTTCCCTGACTTCTAGAAGGGAACCTGACACTTGATGGAGGCTGTTGCTAAATAAGTGAATGTTTAATTCTTTTTGAACCCAATGCCACAGTTACTACCGTTTTAATTTCAGTTTTGGTGTTGAATCATATAAGATTGGTTGGGGTCCTTGCAACATTTTCCTTACTGGCCACCTCTCACATTCACGGAAATGGCCAGCATCAGTGTGTCAGCTTGCTGTATTGCTTTCCATTCACAAGCGTGTTTACCTTAAAAGAATCGGTTTTTTACACGTCTTATGCATTTTGTTGCAGAATGATTAATTGAAGTCCTTAGAGGTTGTACACCTCCCTCCACATATGCAGAATTTAAAAACTGTTCACTAAGAAATCCACAGGCATAACTAGGGCGATGAGATTTGAAGGGAGGGTAAAGTTATCCTGTTTTACATTCCTCCTCTCAGCCTCTGTCCCTCTGGTTCTTTAATGTAACATTAAATGTAACAACAGCCCCAGAATGTAACATCTGGGGCTTCAGATAACATGCTGCTTATAAGAGCAAATATTTTAGATACTTGGTTCCTATTTCTTGACCCTGATTTTTTTTAGGAGAAAATTCCTCAAAAATTAAAGATTAATTCTCTCATAGGACATAGTTAGGAGGAGCCAGAGTGTATCTGGTGGGCTGAGCTGGTTTAATATCCTCTTCCTTCTTCCTTATTTCCTCTTCACCCTAGGTCCTTAGCCTCTGCTGTTTTCTTGGCTGCAAGTTAGCCATGGTGGTGACGTAGCCATCTTTCCGTGTTTAAGGAGTACATCCCTAGGAACACATCTAAGCGAGGTTTTGTCAAGGCTGGTTTCTGTAGGTACTTTTGGCTGCATTTTTCCCCAAACCATCTCTAACTGGACAATTGCTAATGAGCTCGTTTGGATTGTAACTTCTTGCAGGGCCTCTGTTCCTCTTCTTCCTGACTGCCTTGGTGATTTGGTAGGGTCCCCAGAAAGCGTTCATGCTCTGACAACATTGTGGCCCTAGATCTAGATAACAAACTTGGTAAATTATGGGAAAATGTATGGGATATAGTCAAGCCTTGCCTTGAGGTTGCGAGGACAAGCTTATTAAAATCCTGCCCTTCGGAAGAAAGTTTGTTTCCCTGAAGAAAATGAGGCAAAGAAAGGGATGTGTGTTGTAAGGTGTCATTTTATAGGGAGATGGTACCTGCATTATGACTGGGTTTTGTTTTTTTT
>NW_012136414.1:3827285-3830114 GCF_000956105.1 Propithecus coquereli | reverse complement strand
CATCACAGTGTTGACAAATTATTAAGCCACTCTTTTCCCTTGTTCTTTTCAGATTAAATTATTACTTTCACACAGACCTTCTTCTCACTTTCTGTGGCCATTTTTACTGTCCTTAAATTTGATTTAAACTACAGCCGACAGACCTAAGGGCGAAATGGCTTCTATAAAAGGGAATTTTTAAATGTGCCTTTGAAGTCTAATTACTGCTGAGGTTTTTTTAATCTCCTTTATTAATTGCAGATGGGAAGTCTGACTTGTGAAGTTGTAGAGATCACTCTGGTCCTGGAGAACACTGGATTTGATCTGTGTGTGCTTAAAGCTGGCATCTTACTTTCAGTTTTGACCAGTGATTAAGTGGAAACAATTTGATAATCGATACAATGTCCCCTTCCCGACCGTCATTTTTCAGCTCTAGGTTTAGACTAGGGTCTAGTAATGGCAGTGAGGGGAGAGCATTAAGTATGTGGTCATGCGGCTGGTCGGTGTCTTGAGAAGTAGAAAAGTTTTAATCCTTTAATTATGGTGATTAGATACTTTAACCATTAAGATTATGTTAACTCTTAAAACCTAGGAAACATTTGATCTGTCCAATTCAGTTCTAAGAATAATTATAATACTCTGATCTCTGTGGAATAAATGTTATTAAATATTCTCTAATAAACATGATGAAACTTTGTAACTCTCATTCAACAAATATTTATTAAATATTTACCTGCCAGTCATCAGAGGTATATAGTCCCTTGGTTACTTCCAACCAAATATATTTTAAAGCTTAATTCTAATGTTGAAAGTGACTTTCTTGATTAGCTCTGAATATTAGTTTCATAGATAAACTATTTTACTATATGTTTCTTAAAGGTGGTATGTAAATTCATGTTTTTATGAGTTATTACATGTTGAACACAACTGGAAGTCTAAATATTGAGTGCCTATAATGTCCTGCGATCATAGGTACTCACACATACATATCATGATTACTAATTGTAAATCATTAATTTGTCATCATAGTTTGAATGAACAGGAACTGTAGGAAAAGATTCAAGTTAACCTTCTAATAAGTTTTTCTAGCTAAATTTGAAGATCGTGAGACTTGGGCATAATGCCTAACTTGCCCTGATGATATAGTCCCTAAGGCTATCATTTAGGGACATTTACTAGTTCTTTAGCCCTTATTATACAAATATATTGACAAATATATTACAGTTGAGTCCTCTTTATTTTGTGCATGTTTGAGAAAGAGAGCACTGAACACCTGTCTCAAAGTAGCAGTAGGACTTCCTAGACCCCATATGCTTATATATCAGGTCATGGAGTGCTGTGGAGAAATTAATACTGCTCAAGTTTACCCAATAAAAAATAGTGGATCAGATAAGCACAAACCATATGTTAGTGCTCCAGGGGGGTTGCTCAGGTTGGAGCAGAGTCAGCAATATTTACTTGCTGTGAACTTACGGCCTCTCCAGAAAACTTTGATCTCAGTCCGTACAGTTAGAGCTTACTAGTGAACCAGTGAAATATTCTCTTCACTGCAGTTTTTGAATTCTTCCGTTAAAGTTTAGTCTAAATGTTTGAGTGCATCTGTGTGCCAAGCATTTTTGTAGGCTTCAGGTATGTAAAGATATAATAGGATCACCAAGGTAAGGAAGTTTATACTTGAGAGGATGGTTTGTGGAAATGAAGATATTCTTGCCCTGGTGGTTCGTGGGTTTAGGTCAAAATGCTGTGGTCTGGATAAAACTTCCTGCCAATTTAAGGGAGAATAAAAAGTGTTAAAAGAGCCGATATCTCCTTTCCCTTCACTGCTCTTAGATCCCTATGTAACTGGTAAAGGACCATATGTAGTTGGATCCCTCCATTTGGCTCAGAACTGAGGCCTGCATGCCTGTTGTAAAAAGAGAATGAAGCAGAAGGATAGAAAGTCTGTTAACCTTGCCTTGCTTCCTTCTGCCCTACTTTACAAGACCCTATGGTAATGAACATCATTATTTAAGACTCAAGATATGAACTTAGGAGCCTGTGGTTTTGAAGAAACCATTTTTCTTAAAAATGTGTCTTTCAGGACATTTGTTTTCTCCGAGGTGGTCTTGGGATAAATAAGTGAGAATTGCTGACCTGCGCTGATGGAACTGCTGAAGGATCCCAGTTCAGTACTTTGTTTCTGAGTTTGTAGTATCTGAGGAAAGACTAGGTCTGTGAAATTGTCTAGATAAGATATGATGTAAAAAGTGTGCCCATCATTCTGAGAAAACTAGGTTATACTTACTAAGAATTAGAAAACATGAGAGTCCTACAGATTGTCTTCTCCCACCTAGCTTCTAGAACATTTTCCCTCAGAATGTACAGTACGTTCTTGCTACACTTTGCTGTAACTTTTCACTTAATGCATTATAGTTTGTGAATGCATGCTGCGGACTTGCCCCTTGTGCTCACCAAAGTCCTGGTTATTACCCTCCCACCAACATGACTTTTTTTTTCTCAGCAGAGAAAGATGTTATGATTTGCTCCAAATCTCAAAACCAGTATGCAGCAGGGTAGAGACTGGAATGCAGGTCCTGGGTTCTGACTTCAATATCTCTTTAGTCTTTTGTTGGTCTTTATTACAATATGCTACAGAAAATCCCAGTAAAGAAGTAGATCAGCCATCGTTGCGATGTCTCAGCACCTGACGTACCCCAGGCAGTGCTTTCTAGTTCCCCCGTGGTCAGCTGTTTTCCTTGTTCCCAGTGTTGGCCATTTCAGACATTACTACATGAGGTTTTTCATTCCAGGCTCTGCCTTCTCAGTGTATTTATTGCCTTCTAATTTACAAATAAAGAGCCTTAAACCTAC
>NW_012136414.1:3825037-3827235 GCF_000956105.1 Propithecus coquereli | reverse complement strand
TAGAGTAAGCATCTGAGGACAGAGGCCTATACCTCAATTTTTTTGAATTACCAATGCTTAGTACTTTTTTTTTTAAATGGGTTTTAAGCACTGAATGTTTGCTTTTTGTAGTTTCTTAGGTTGGGCAAAAAACCTAATTTTCATTGAACATTTGGTGTTATAAATGGCATTCTACCAGCCAAGCCAAAAAATAAAACACATGGTGAGGCTCATCAAAATGTTAGTCCTGAGTGTGGAGGTTTTGATTATGGTTTGTTCACTGCTGTGACCCTCTCGGTGCCCAAAATAGTTCCTAACCCACCGTAGGTGTTGGATGCTAATTGTTGAATGAGTGACTATGGTGGGAGGAGACTTGATCTAATATTGAAACTGCGCGATTGAGAGCATGCTATGTTTCCAATGTCTTGCCTAGTAAGTGGGGACATTTAACAAATTTCACAGGAGTATTAGAAAGATTTCAGAAAATATTGAATGTGAACTTGGAAAAATGTGAAGTGCTATATAAATATACGGAGACATTCCAAATATGCAGTTCTCTTTTTATTCAGAAATCGAACCTTAAAACACAGAGGATCGTCTTTGGTTACTTATACTCCATAGAAAACTAATGGCGTTTTCTTTTTAGGGAGGGATTTGTTTTTCTGTAAATATACTTGTTAGAATTAGGAATCTTAAATTGAAAGTTTTATAAGTGTAGTAGAGTTTTATTCAACAGTAGTAGAGAATTCAAAACAACCTGTTTAGTTGGTTCCTTTTCCACTTCTTCTTAGATCTGTATGTATTCGGTTGCTGACATGCCCATCTTTATTTTTTATATTCCCCTTCAACCCTTTAGAATAAAAATAACAAAACCCCATAAGGCTTTCATGGGTAGGATTCACTCACATGATATCCTAAATTGAAATAAGGCTAATCTAGAGTCTTTGGCAAATCCATGTCATGAGGCTGGGATGTTAAATAACCAAATAATGATCAAAAGCTTATCTAAGTAATTTGAAACACCCAATATGTGGCTCAGTTAATTTGGGGCCAGTTAATAAAAGCTTATCTTGACTTTAGATACTCAAGTGTCCATAACTATTGTATCAGGACAGGTCACATTTGAGGAGTGTGGGTGTAGTTTTCACAAATAGAGTAGCCCTGAACATTTGCTCTCTTGGGTCATGTTTCGCTATGACCATCTCTCATTTCTTTTGGGATTATATGCTAAGGAAATGTGAATAGACATCACCACTTCATTTTTTCTTTATCTTCATACGATACCAGTTCCCATTCTTGTTTTCATTGTTATGATGGAGGGTTACTCTAAATTTAGCCAATGAAAAAGAAAGGTGTGGACTAATCCAAAATTCTGAAGGTGGCCTTTTCATTTGTTAAAATCCACACAGATTGAACTGAGACATTAAGCTTATCAAGTGTCTGTCTCTTGGAACCTGTCCAGTTTCTCCTTGCGTGGCCCAAGATGCTATCTCTACCAGCTCGCGTTTCCAGTCTTAAGGTGCTCTGTCAAATTTGGAACACAAAATTAAAACTTAGTCTGTGGGGTTCGTTTTGGGTAAGCTTTGCAAAGGATTCTTTTTCTCATTGGAAAAACAACTGGAATCATAATGAATTTTTTGTGCCAAGATAGGGCCTCCTGACCTTTGCTATTATTCCTGTGTGTTAGAAATGGAAGACACATTGCCATGGCTGTGGGCTTCTATCATATCTTTGTGTTGCTTTGCTATTTTGTTCAGAATAGCCCCAATAAATTTGCTTCAGTATCCTGATCGACTTAGTAGTACAGTAAGTAACAAAAAATTAGGGATTGTGCTTCTTTGAAATTTGAAGGTTTAGTCCATTATACCCAGCAGCCTGGATATGTGTTTGCCGTATATCCTTAAACAATCCTGCTTTCCTTTGTTTTGCCAATTGCTCATGTGTTCTAAGTGGTTTTTTGTTTTGTTTTGTTTTGCATTTCCACCATGATTAGAAAGGTGTTTATTAAAATATACCATAATATTAATAGTTCCAATGAATTTATTATCAAGATGCTATTTCATTACTCCCACCAAGGAAGAAAACAAAACAATAGAGATTCTTCCAAAGTAGTTTTCT
This sequence comes from Propithecus coquereli, assembly GCF_000956105.1. Lineage (NCBI taxonomy): Eukaryota > Metazoa > Chordata > Mammalia > Primates > Indriidae > Propithecus > Propithecus coquereli. Next base: position 3,825,138 of record NW_012136414.1, on the reverse strand, counting down.
ACTGGTTTCATACTACTGTCACAGTTGATTAAATTTGACTCTATGCCAGTGAAATTATTTTATTTTGGTAAGTGTTCATACCTACTTCTTGGGACCTCTAC
>NW_012136414.1:3816245-3818672 GCF_000956105.1 Propithecus coquereli | reverse complement strand
TCAGTTTTTTAATGTAAATTGTTTTAGTTCTTAAATTTCATTTTGCTTATATAAAGAGACATACATTCAATAAAAATTTGAATATTTACTATATTTACTGTGAATCTAGGCAAAGATGGTCAAGGAATGATAGGCATGTCATTGTTTCTGGGAACTTTTTGTTAACAGAATAATTTTCATAGTGGAAAATTTAAGAAATTTAGGTTCTTTCTTAAACCTACCCTGTCACCTGTCTTTTTGTGATTTTCTTGATATTAACATCACTGGAACATTTATTCAATCTAGTTTCTTTTTTGGTCATATTTTGCTTAATGGTATACAAAAATAACTACAGACATATTTATTTTTTAACTCAGGCAACTTTGAAGATGTACAGAAAATAACTTAATAGACCGTTAGGTACTCTCAACTTATTTTTTTTTTACAGAAAAATGATGTATTAGTGTACAACTTAGTACTTTATTGCATTCATTTTAGTTGAAGATGCTTATTAGACAAAGCAGGCGAAATAGAAAGTTTAACCAATGAGTATGTTCTTAAGGTAGTTTCAGAAACACTCCAGAGGTGGGCATGGGATAATGGGCAGTCTGTAAGGGCAATAGTGAGATGATGTGAAGTACCTTTAGGATCTTGTGTTTGATGAAAAGCCACTGCAGTACTTTCACAGATGAGAGTAACACTTAAAATAACATGATTAGCACTGCTTTGTAGGGATGTTTAGAACAGGCTTGCTGAGGGTGGTATTGGCAGCTGGAAGTTTATTGAGGAAAAGGTTGCAATATTCTAGGGTTGGGGGCAGTTTAGTTTAAGACATTTGGGAAAGAAAACCATGCCAAGTATGATGATTTAATCAATGCATTGTCATGTTTGAGGCTCTTGTAGGGGTTGGAATGAAATGAAAAAATACATAGTCCATGCCATCTCCAAGTCTGAGAAGCCCTTTTCTTATAGATAGAACTTTGGAGTAGGAATATAGGGGAATTTAACTGTTGTTCAGAAGTTTATGTTCAGAAGTTTACTCATTTTCTCCTTTGGCAAAATTGTCTTACTACTTTCTTAGGGTCATTTTGGCCATCCCTGAGCCTCTCAAATAATTTAACTAATCTTTATTTGAAAAGAATCTGTTGAAATAATCGAAAAAGATAGAATTGCTCTTTAAAAAATCCTTTTCATTTGTTTTATAAAAATTTTTCTTTATAAAAATGCTTCCTCTTGTAGTTCTTCAGCTACATGGTCAAGAATAACTAGGATGCGCTAGCTTCCGCTCCTTTTCCACTTTCCTCCTCCACCGCCACCTTGGGCATTAATGGAGCATTATTGTTTTGTTAGCTTGCCTCTGCAATAATTCTCCTGGCTCTTCTTAAAAGCTTCAATGCCAAAGAACAATGTTGAGCATTCTTTCTTGCAATAGACGCTAATTGTGTTCTTAGTTGGGATCTTGCTGTCATAGCCACAATAACTGTGTCATTGTGTGGGGAGGCTGGGTCACAGCAGTTATTGTGCAGAGTGATGAATGCTGTTTACTTGTAATGTGTTGTCGCCTGCATCTGTGGGTGAGAACACGCAGTTACTGTAATTTGCCTGGCGAATGATCAAACTCTGGTGTAAAATAACATCATCTGTGAAGCAAGTTAGCAGTCACAAAGAACTATTGACCTTTTTTTAAATACAGAACTTTTAATGAGAAACTTTGAATAATAGAGATTGAAAATGTGAGAACAGCTACCTAGTGCTAGTGTGTATTGCATTTTGTACTTTATTTTGTAGTGAATTTTGGGGTCAAGTTTACCTTGTGTAGATGTGAAGGAACCGGGGGCACCTATCTGTGCTCTGGCTTAAATTGGGAAGAGCTGCTTAACCATGGTAAATTACAGCTTGGATAAGTGGCTACGTGTCTTGTGTCAACTGGGAACCAGGCTTCATGGCAGCATCCCTTCATGAAACATGTGGGTTCCGAAAGCGTTATCACTGTGGATGCGATTTCCTTGCCCGGGGTTGTTCCACCTACATAAAGAAAAAATATTTTTCATGTTAATTGTTGGAATGTGATGGTACTTAAGAATTCTTGCTTAAGTAAAAGGAAACATTTTGCTTTTTTAAGTAACCTTGATGGTATTTTGCAAGGATCTTAAGAATCCCAGTTTTGGAACTGATTATTTTCTTGACTATCCATATCCCACAGTTTCTTCCTCTCCATCCCACTGCCCAATTTTAGGCACTCTTTAGCTATTTGGCTGCTTATTAGCATTGCTCATTAAAAGTTATCTAGGGAATGCATTTTAAAGCAGTCCTTTTTATACTTGTTTTTTCAAGTTTTGTCAAATTCCAGCAATTATAAACTAAGTTATCACTTTAACTGAAATTTGACCTAATTTATATTTGTTGTATTTTCCCTTCTGTTTCATACATATCTAAATGATGGCTTTT
>NW_012136414.1:3813473-3816195 GCF_000956105.1 Propithecus coquereli | reverse complement strand
TATCTCCCACATTTTCTACATTCTCACAGTCTTCCATGTTTCAGAAGAAGAGAGAACATTCCCTTTCTAAGGCTGCTTCCTCTGGTTTATCTCTGTCCTATTCTTCTTGTCTTCAGGATTTTCATCAATGCCCTTCCTTTTCTGTATACACTCTTCTCTGCTGCTTCCTTTTTTCCATGCCTCCTTGAAGCTTATACGCCTCAAGCTACAACCCTTTTTCTCCTTCCTTTTATAGCCAAATCTCTTCAAAGATTTCTTCTTCCTCATGTTATATCTGCTTGACCTGTTAACACTGGCTTTTCCTTACATCTTCTGTTGAATCTGCTCTTGTCAGTGAACCGGTTGTCCTAGCTAGTAGCCTTTTTTAGTCCTCATCCCGCAGGATCTCTCTGCAGTAGTTGCCACTGTTGATTATTCCATGTGGAAACTCTTCCTCATTGGTCTTTATTCTTTGTGGGTTCCACTGATCCTTGGGCCTCCTGAAGTCTTCTATCCTAGCGACCTTTCTCGGTGTCCTCTGCTGATTCTCCTTCTGTCTACTCTGGGTTGTTCCTTCCTTGAGCCTTTTCTCTTTTCCTTCTGTGCATTGTCTGTGGTAATCTCGTTCACGCCTGTGGCTTCACATAACATCTATTTTTTATGTGACCTGAGTCTGTCTCTCTAGCCCTCTTTCCTGAACTCCAGCTCCATACTGGACACCCGCACGTAGGCATGTCCAACAACCATCTTGAGTTCAGTTCACTTTTTTCTTTTGTTTAAGCATGCTTATCTCATGTTCTCCAAGCATTATCTTTGGTTTTCTCCTTTTCTCTATCCCCTATATTTATTGGGTCACCAGATGTCTCCACGTTAGCTCAGATGTGGCTTATTGAACCTGTTCTCACCAAATGTTCTGCTTGTGCTTTAGTTCAGGACCTTGTCATATCTTAGCCAGGTCTGCTGTAAAAGCCTCCTAACTTATCTCCTAGTTATCAGTCTCTGTGCCCATATAGTTCATCGTCTATACAGCTACTATGTCATCATAAATACATATCTGATGTCTTTTACCTTCTCAAAATCAAAACACTGTATATTAAAGTGTATACAGTATATAAGACAGTGCAGAAACCAAACCTACCAACCTCTCCAGCCCTAACTCTTCTTTCTTATACCCTACACTTTAGGCCAAACATTTGCCATTCCCTGAACATACATGGCTCTTTCATGCCTACATGGTTTCACATGCATTATTTCTATCTAGAAATGTCATTGTATCCCATTAGATAAGCTCCTCAACTTTCAAGGGTCATATTAAACATAATGTCTTCTGAAGTCTTTGGATTCCCTCGAAGTTAATCCTTGTCTTTACCTTGCTCTGAATGTACTTCACGGCACTTTTACTGCGCTTACAATATCTCATTATGTTCCATCTGACTTGTCTGTCTTCTGCAATAGCTTTTCTGTCTTTAGAAATTAGAGTGGGAAGGAGAGGAGAGCAATCACCATATCTTGTTCGTCTCAGTACCTGTGGCTTCTGGCACACTGTGGCCACAATAGTTGAGGACTACTCGAATAGATAGATGAATTTGAAAGAGCAGGTGGGGGCATAGGGGCCAGGCAGACTTTCCAGCATGACTGTGGAGCAGTGAAATGCTGTAGGCCTCTGTGGAAGGTATTTAGGTTAACTATTGGAGAACTTTAATGTTTTTTGAATGAAGGAATGACTGGATGTCATTTCCTAATGCTGGGTATCTGACTCATTCTGGAGCACTACTTTTTTTTTTTTTAATGCTCAATGGTACATACAACTTTGCTTATGAAGAATTAAATGATAACTGGGTAGCTCCTCAAGGCAGAACCTGAATAGAGAATAATGAAAGAGAATATAAATTTGGTTGGCTGAGAAGACAGCCATTAACAAAGAGATACAAAACCATGACTTACTTAGAAATCAGTGTGTGAATTTTAATAAAACATCTAAAATTTGCCATTAATGAGTTTTTATTAGAATTATTAAAAGCTAAAGAGAAAACATTTATAGGGCGACTTTAGACTTTTTTTCCCACCCCGCGCTGCCAGGATCGTTACACCTTGTGGGGCGATGGTTTTAGATTACCTGCTTCGAGTGAGAGACTAATAGAATGTGGCAAATTAGAGTGAGCCATAGTCTCTGCAAGCTGCAGTTTTGTTTGTTCTTAGATGAGAAAGGAGAAAAAGGATTGGAGAAGTAGAGATGATCAGGGCTTGTGTCCTAGGGTAACTTCCCCTTGATTAGAAATGTGGCCCTACTGTTAGAAGCCACTGTGAAGAGTAAGGGTACTGCCCTGCAGGGCTTCCTCACCCAACTCACATGTTACGTAATTGACAGAGTGTATAGAAATCCATTAAACACAATTGCGGCTGTTTTGTAACTGTGTCTTTGATTTTAAAACATGGTAGCATTTCAAGATTTCAAGGAAGTTTTTCCTTCTTGTGTGGTTTATTGTCAGCTAGTATGCTTGGCATAATCCTTCATTTTAACTGTGCCATGCAACGTTGTAGGAGCTAGCTCACCTTAGACAGTGACTCCTGTTTAACTAATTTTGATGTGTCAGTTACCCCCGTCATAGGTGCTAGCCAATATAATATAAAATAATTTAGCTGGAACCCAGAGGATTGATACCCATAAAGTCCAACTTAGTAGTTATTAGAAAATATTAATGAAATGCCTTTTCAGGTATATTTCTTCACTAAACTTCTACCT
>NW_012136414.1:3811201-3813423 GCF_000956105.1 Propithecus coquereli | reverse complement strand
CAGATAATGGCTGTGCAAGTGGCGAGGATGCTTATCTTCAGGGTAGAGGCAGATACCTATTTTTAAAAAAGGTAGAGAGATCCAAGTATGGGATCCCTACCTCTGATGGAGAAGCAGAACTTGAGGTAACTTCACATGTTCACATCAGACAGCGCAGGGGGTGGGAAGTGTGTTAGATGGTGTTCTAAAACCTTCTGCCTCCTTTTGCAACCACCCTGCCGCACGTCCGGGCACCGCATGGAAGCCTGCTTGTGGAGTAATTCACCCATTTACATGGAGTGCCTGTTATCAGTTTTCTCTGAAAATTAGTCAAAGGAATCTCTCAAAAAGAGAGATGGAAAATATGAGAGAAGTTAAGGGACAGAATAAGATAGATCCAGAACCTCTCGTGTTAAATAGGAGTTCCAGAAGAACAGACCATTTAGAGAAGGAAATAATCAATAAATAAAATTTCTTTGAAGGAGAACAAGTCCTCAGGATGCACTAAGACAAAAAAAACACCTGCACCTAGACCTCCTGGTTGTTGTATTTCAGATTTTCCAGGCTTATGGAAAAAATTCTAAATGTTCAAAGGAAAAAATAGTTGATCTACAATATAACAGACCCCAGACATTTTGTAAGTAATATTGGATGCTAGATGAAAAATGAATATTGCCTTTAAAGTTTTGAGGGCAAGTTATTTTCAAATTATAATTCTGTCCTGAAGCAAGTAAATTATAGGAACAAAAGGAAGAGATTTGGTTATGCGGAAATCTCTGGTTATGCAGAGATTTAGAAAGTTTTACTATTTTATGCACCATTTTAATGGTGGGAGGAGTACAAGGAAAAAGATCGCATGAGATCTAGAAAACAGTGGCTGTAGAGATGACCTGGGAGAAGCCCAGAAGGGTGGTATAGGGCAATGAGTTGACCCTCAGGTGTGTGATGGTTTTCACCTGGTGGTTATGGTCTAGTGCCAGATAATTACTTTCTTTCTCTTGGTCCTGCCACATCCAAAAATCACCTTATAACTGTGCTAATCACAGATGTAAAACAGAATGAAAATCCAATAAACATTGACAATGTGAAAATAGAACTGTCAGATCTGGAGATGGAAAGTAAGAGAAGGTGTATGTGTAGTAAATGTCTAACTTTTCATGGCAGAAATCGGATACCAACAAGGCAATGCTTGGTTTGTCTACTTAAACTTATATGCTAACTATATAACTGCCTTCAAATTCTGGAAGACAAAACTCTTGGAAGGTGAGTCTGGGTGGGGAAGGGAAAGAAACGCCTGTTTTAGACCTTTGTGTCTATTTTAATGCTTTGTGTGCAGGTATTTTAATTAAAAAAATCATGAATGGGTTAGGTTTAGGGCCAAAAAGCGTTTTTCCCTTTGTCAAAATTCTAAATTTATATACTTAATTTCTGCCACCTCAAGATTAGTGGGTCAGAGGCCTTTTCTGCCACTAGAATATAAGCCACCACATATCGTGTCTTTAACTGGAAGCAGAGTGCCCAGGAGATAGTGGAGAGGAAGTTTTGTTCAACTTCTGTTCTCATCTCCTGTATTCAGGAACTTACAGTGCTTTCTAGTAGTCTGTGGGGTTTGGATTTCCCAGCACTCTGTACAGTCATGGGCGTGGAGACTCTAATTGGTCATCTAGTCTATTCTTACTTTCGGGGAAAGGACCCCACTCTACTCAGACATGAGATTATTCAGCCCGTTTCTTCATAGAAGTAGATTCTGTAACATCTTTCTTACCTCGTGATTGCAGTCTAGAACTTGGAAGTTACTCCAGCTGGTTGTCAGCTTGCATTGTGGCTGTAGTCTAAATTGAAGGCAGCTGTCTGTAATCTGCTTGACAACATCACAGTGTTGACAAATTATTAAGCCACTCTTTTCCCTTGTTCTTTTCAGATTAAATTATTACTTTCACACAGACCTTCTTCTCACTTTCTGTGGCCATTTTTACTGTCCTTAAATTTGATTTAAACTACAGCCGACAGACCTAAGGGCGAAATGGCTTCTATAAAAGGGAATTTTTAAATGTGCCTTTGAAGTCTAATTACTGCTGAGGTTTTTTTAATCTCCTTTATTAATTGCAGATGGGAAGTCTGACTTGTGAAGTTGTAGAGATCACTCTGGTCCTGGAGAACACTGGATTTGATCTGTGTGTGCTTAAAGCTGGCATCTTACTTTCAGTTTTGACCAGTGATTAAGTGGAAACAATTTGATAATC
>NW_012136414.1:3786931-3797701 GCF_000956105.1 Propithecus coquereli | reverse complement strand
GACATTCTTATGAAAAATTTGCTTTGCCTTTTTTTTTTTTTTTTAAATCTCTTCCCTTTTTCCTGACAAATCAACATTTGCTTCTGTATAGCTAACTGCTGCTATTTTCTGCTTCTGTGACAGCTAGCCGATGGCGGAGTCTCTTCTCTTCAACTGCCTCACTGGCTTTTCCTTATAGTCCTGTTGCAAGACTCAGCCCTTATAGCAATGGCATTAATACTCCCAGCTTCTCTAAAACCTCAAATAAAGCAATACTAACACCTGAAAAAACAGGTAATGTTTCAACTTCTTGACTAGCTGCTTGCTTTGTTATTCAGTCACTAAACACAGCTTAAATATACATCTTTCATTGACAAGCTTAAGGGAAATCGTATAGTGGAGAGTTTGTGCTGCACACTTACTTTGGGTGCAAGAAGGCCTAGCACTAATTTGTACTCTAACACCATTGACTGACTGACTGTTCTCAACTGTGTATAGTCTTCCCTCTTTAGCAAAAGCATATGTATGCAGTTATGTCTTTCTAAGTTTCTATTGTGCTTTTAAACTTAAAAGACCGACACAAATTACGTAATTTTTATTTTAATTCAAGATTGTAAGCTTCAATATTTTGTTTTTAAAATTTTTTATTTTTCTGGAAGCTTTTTTATTAAGCTAGGGCTATGTAGAAAAAATAGTCATAGTGGCTTTTTGTGAGATGAGGGTCTCATCATTTCCTTATTTGTGTCAGCACCGGTGTGATTCCATTCCTACAACTTTCTTCTATTTCTTCTTCAGTTCTTTTATCTCAAGCCAAGCTTTTTTACTTTCATGGGTGGCTGTAAGTCTCCTGTGATTACTCACTGGTCTAAATTATGAAGGTTTTGTATATGTTTTTGTCCCTTTTGTGTGTGGTATTCTTATCCATTTATAGCACTGTTGCTTGCACCCTTTAAAGAATGGACCAGATTAAATTTCAATTTTAAAATATGTAACCAGTTACTGCCAGAGATAGGTATGTCTTCTTATTAACAGTATAACTGAATATGTATTCCTGTAATATGCCTGTAGATAGATACCAATGCAGTGTAGATTTTAGCAGTAGTGAATTTTTTTATTGTGATCAAAAACACCTAACATGAACTCTACCTCCTTAACAAACTTTGTAGTGTACAGTACAAATCGTTTTTTTAATTGTGAAAACTGAATTTGAAAAATCAGTGAACAGGTGTTTTTATATATGGGCATTATGAACACATGAAGATGTGCGTATCGTCTGACCATCAAATGGTGATGTGTTGGTCATTTTTTTCGTGACATGACAAGAGGAAAGAATTTCTAGCTTATATGTGGATTGTAAAGCATTATATAGATGTCAGTTCTTCAGACTAATGGCACACATTTCCTTTGTGTTTTAGGTTACACGTCCAGGGGCTCCCCTCTCAGTCCCCAGTCATCTATCGACAGTGAGCTGAGTACTTCAGAATTGGAGGATGATTCTATCTCCATGGGATATAAGTTACAGGACCTCACTGATGTTCAGATCATGGCTCGTCTGCAAGAAGAAAGTATGTTCTTTTTAAACTAGAGAAGTGAGGCTTCTGCTTGGAATATAAGGGAAGGGGGGAGGTTCAGACCTTTCTCCCCAGGAAATGGGCAAACAATTAGATTCTTTCTCACATATTGCTGTACTTTGTAGGTGGAGCAGTTATATTCTTCTCACACTCTCGTGAGGTGTTAGGGGGTATACTCTGATCAAAATACATTGATACATAGACATTGCTGGTATTGCCACTGTGGAAATGGGTTGGCAGTTTCCTAAAAAACTAAACATGCAGCTTGCTTTTGGCCCAGCAGACTGCACCTTTGGGCATTTGTCCCAGAACAGTGGAAATTTGTGTTCACACAGACACCTGTACATGAATGCTCTTAGCAGATTTACCTGTAGCAGCCAAAAGCTGGAATTAGCTTAGATGTCCTTTAGTATGTGAGTGGTTAAACCAGCTACTTTGGTACATCCATACCACAGAGTACTCAGCAATAACAAAGGAACAGACTACCAATACACATAGTATCTTCCATGTGAAATCGTGCTGAGTGAAAAAGGTGATTGCGAGAGAGTGCATGCCATATAATTCCATTTATATAACACTTTAAGATGACAAAATTTTAGAAATTGAGGACAGATTAGTGATGCTTGGGGTTTAAGAATAGGCATGGGGTCTCAGGAGAGATGTGGATGTAGTTATAAAAGGGCATATTTGTGGTGTTGGAACTGTTAAAAGTGTTTTGACTGTGATAGTGGATATGTGAACCTGTAGGTACTAAAATTGCATAGAACTTAACACACACGCACACACACACACACACACACACACACACACACACACACACTCTAAAACTGGGTAATCTGAATAAGATGGGTGGACTATATCACTGCTAATACCCTGGTTGTCATATTATTCTGTAATTTTGCAAAATATTACTGTTGGGGGAAACTGGGCAAAGTGTACCATGTTATTTCTTAGCACTGTGTGTAAGTCAGGAGTTATAAAAATTCAATTAAAATTCATTGATATGCTTCTCAGGGTAAATAATTGTAGAAGAGTAGATAAGTGGAAATGGGACAGTTATCAGTGGTTCTGCAATAAAGTTACAACAAATAATCCTGGAGTGAGCTACTTCAAGGACATTAATGGTATCAGAGGCACTATAAGATGCAGATCACAGAACTGGGCTAAGTTTGTTTTGGAGTTATCTTTTCAGGCCAACATAAGTAGAAATAACCAAGTATCATTTAAGCATAACAATTTCCTGCTTTCAGAATTATTCAAGGCTACTATGAGAAACATGGTAATGCCGATACAGGATTTAATAAGATACATTTTGAGGGGAAAAGTGATTATTTTGTATCATTTTTTAGTAACAGCAAATTTAAATTTTCTAAAAATATATGGCTAAAAGATTGGATGTCAGTTTCAGAAGTTAAGTAGTCAGAAATAGACTACTTAAAAAAAAAAATTGTGGTATTGGCAATGAATTAAATAGCAAGAAACTTGCAGTTTGACTATTTTTAGATGGTTGCCATTTCAGATGACCTAAAACTGTTGAAGTGTCAATGTGCTTTGAAAGAGATAATATTAGTAACGAAAAAGAACAAAAGAGAGATGACCTTGTTAGAAAATATTTGTACCTTGGGTTTTAAACTTTCCCTTTGACTTTGAAATTTGTGAGTGGGAGCAGACAGTCTTCTTACTGGGCCAGGCATTAGATGATTTTAACTGTTCTAACTCATAGTAAACTATTCTCTTTCTAAATATTTCCTGATTTGAAAATGGATCATTTAGGGAAATTGATAGATATTGATTGATGAGCTATAGCAGGCATATTTAAACTTTGCTGGAACTAGGGTGATCTTTTTGGCAAAACAGAATTGTCTAACATTAGATACCTATTTAGTAGGTAAATGTGTTTATTTTATTGAGATTTAATAAACTAAGAACAAGATAACGAGTCTCTATTTGAATAGTTTGGCACAAATTTTTGTCCAATATTTGATTAATTATAATTTAATATTAGCTAGATCGAAATACCTCATAAGAATACTGTTTGTTGTTATTTTACAGGTCTCAGGCAAGATTATGCTTCCACTTCAGCATCTGTGTCAAGACATAGTTCCAGTGTGTCCTTGAGTTCAGGAAAAAAAGGGACAAGTAGTGATCAAGAATATGACCGATACAGTCTGGAGGATGAAGAAGAATTTGATCATTTGCCACCACCTCAGCCTCGTCTTCCAAGATGTTTACCTTTCCAAAGAGGAATTCCCCACTCACAGACTTTCTCCAGCATTCGGGAGTGTAGGAGGAGCCCCAGTTCCCAGTATTTTCCTTCAAATAATTACCAGCAGCAACAGTATTATTCTCCTCAAGCCCAAACTCCAGATCAGCAGCCAAATAGGACCAGTGGAGGTAGGTCATGTGCTCTTTGGTATTTGATGTGCTTTGTTCTTTCATATATGGTCAAGAAACGGTTCGAAGGTCAACATAAATAATTGGTAAATGTCTTACCAGATTTGTTAGGTTCATCTTCAGGACCTTATCAGTTTGGTCTAAGTTTATATCTGTAATTGACCAGCTTCTGTTGACAGGTCCCAGATTCATAGCTTTAAGAAAACCACCATGAGGTAGCTGGCTTGGAAAGAGTTAACAGTGTGGAGCATCTTTACATTGTTGCTGGTACAGCCGTAGCATGGCAGGGTTGTGCAAGTTAAGGAGTTCATGATTGAGCCCCTGGAGTCCAAGGCTCTGAGTTGCATTGTTCTCAGCGTTTGCAGCCTTCAGTCCCTCACCACCTGTTCCTAGCACAGTGATGGTAAGATGGATGATGATGCCTGGGGAAGACACTGCTCTTGCACATCCAGATTGAGGGATGTTTGAGATGTGTCTTTCCCTCTGATTTCCTGACAGCTAGAATTAAGATCTATATAGCAGTAGGAAAATGGAGGCTGATATTTGGCATGATAACGGGAAGTTGATGTGCCCTTATGTCAACATGGTGGGTTGGAGTATGTGTCATTCTCTGTCATGTTTTTTCTGTTTCTCTTCATCATTTATCTTTCTTCCTCACTCCCAGGAGTTAAACTCCTTGACTTCCAAGAACTATGGGGAAAGCAATCATGTAATAGCCTGGTGTGTTTTTGTACTAAGGATGGACCGGACCTTCACATACAAATTCTGTATATTATGAAGAAACAAACTTCTTAAAAATAATTCATAGTTATGCAGTTATAGCTTTTAATTATTATATAGCTCCATTTCTCGAAGCTTGTCCCAGAAGTGATCCAATGGTATTTAAAAATATTGCTAGGCCAAATACCAATTGTGTTAGTGATCAACTGATAACTATGTTCTTAGTTTTTACCTTTTCTTCCTCTGTACTTGCATCATTCATGCTAATTAATAGATCATTTGAAAATATTTTAAATTTTATATTCATAATCTTTTACCATCTTGACATTTCAAGTTTAAAAGAATGGCAGATAATGTCACAGTGGCTAATATATTAAAGCTCATAATATCATAAAGACAGTGTTTCCCATGTGCTTAATGGAAGTCATAGCATCATATTAAAATTGGGAGATGGGGCAACTAGAATTGCTTCTCTAAAGGGTTTTCTACTGAGGTGTTTGTAGTCAAGTTGTCAGGCAGATGCTAGCTCTGCATCTTGATTAGTATTGTCGATGGGATCATCTTCCTCCACTGTACTGTTTGTCGCACCTTAGAGAAGTGATATTCACTTTCATCAAACACCATTTTGAAAAGGGTTAGATTTCCCTGAAACCTGTGCTTTGATATTCCTCATAGGAAAATGGAGATACACCACAGTTTAGGTTCCTTTGTGGTAGTTTTATTTTTCCTGAAAGGTCTGGTTTCCACAACACAAAGAAAAATGGAATACAAAGGCAATTTTCTGGATACCACTTCTGACTAATAAGTGGTTGAGAGCACAGGCTCTGAAGTCCAGTAGACCTTGGGTACCAGTCCTATCTGACCACTTCCTTGAGGGGGTTTCTTAAGTCTCTAAGCTTTGGTTTCCCTAACTATAAAATGTGGACAAGATACTATCTTAGTTAACTTAAGTATAATTCCACATCAAACCATCTGGTACATATTCCTTCAACCTAAATATGTTGTAAGGAGTAAATGCAATAATGAATGTTACATTGCCAGGAGCTTGGAGTGGATGTGCTGAATAAAGGTTGTGTCTCCTGACCCTTTTTCTAAACTTTTGTGAACATATAGTTCAGATGTCTAAGCTTGCATTTGTTACCATAGAATATTATTTGGACAAAATTGTGAAATAAGAATGATAACTTTGTAATCTATCAAATGTTTTTCTAAATTATCAAAATCATATAGATAGGAGAAAATGATTATTAAATAATTGAGTCTATTTTAAAATAATTGAAAGTAAACTAGAAATGTGTATTTACATTTACTGCTTCCATAGCTTCTATATAGCCTAAATTCAAAGAGATGGCTCATAAAAGTTCTTGGAATATTTTCTGGGAGTTATAGAATTAAAAGCATATTTGGAATAACTTGTTAGATATCAAAAGTGACTAAACCTTGCAGAATCTTTACCAACTTTCTTGTTATTTGTAGGGTACAGGTGTTTTCTGTGGCATGATGTAGTCATTGTCAGTGTGAGGATCTCCCTGGCCCCTGTATTGACTGCAAGGGTATTAATAGGTCTCGCTGTTGGGTGGGTAACTGAATATCCCCTTTATTGCTAAAGATTCCTGAATCTTTTGTTCCATGGAGTGGTGAGTCTTGCTGTCTCTGTAGCATGAACAAACTCATTTGAATTCTTTCCTTGGTCTGTCCTCCAGTTTCCTGTTGCATCTAAGTCCTTGAAGATTGAATTGCTGATTTCTTGTGAGGAAAGGAATTAGAACATTAGTTTTGGTTCCTTGAACTTTAAAGTATATGTGGTTATTAAAACATTCCAAATTGTTCGACAGGAAAGTGTGCCTCATTTCCAGATGGTCTGACACAAGTTGGAGATCACAGCTTAGCTCCTAGAGAGATAGTGTCCTAAATATTTACACTTGGAAGACTTTGTTTTTAAGAACATATTTCAAGATTAAAGCTTGAAAAACTGACTTGATGCGTAAATATGAGTAAAGATTGATTTAAAGAGTGATGGATCTAGATTAACAGCGATTAGAGACATAACAACCAAATGTAGTGTACGAACCTTGATTGAATTGTGGTTTACGGGGAAAGATATTCTTGAGATGTTTGGAAAATTTTCTGTATGGATTATGATGTTATTAATTTGTTTATATATGATGACCATATTGTGATTCTGTAGAACTTTCTCATGCTTAGGAGGTCCACATGCATTTAAGGTTAAAGTGTCAAGATGTCTGCAGCTATATTATTTAGCAAAAGCAAACAAATGTATATGGAGATGAATCAAATATGGCAAAATGAAAACAACCAGTATATCTAGGTGGAAAACGTACATGTGTTTACGATACTATTTTTCAGTGTTTCTATGTATGAAAACTGTTATGGTAAATAGAACTTTAAAAAAGAAACATAGAAGCTCAATTAATTTTCTAAATAATAGCATATAATTATTTCCCTCTACCTCCCTGCTACTTAAAAAATGTACAGTGAAAATAATTTGGTCTCATACTGGTAGAGGCTCACATTTTCACACCAGTTTTTGTGATGTTCAGAAGATTCAGATGTAGGCTCCAAGGCTTTGTCCCTTCTCTTTTTAATTTCTCACTTCTACAAACTCTCTGCTAACACACAGTATTTGCTGAATGTGTTAAGTGCCTCGTGAGTGGGGCTAGGAACTTTAATAGGAATTAGGGAGTACAAGACATAAGATTGTCAAAAATAGGCCTGAAGGAGATAATGAGGGAAATAGTCAAGAAATGTAACAGTCAATGGCAGTATTTGAGCATTATTACTCTAGAAATATGCACAGAAAGTAAGGAAATGTGTGAATGGTAGATACCTCAAGCAGGAGGTGTATAGAAAATCTTCTCTAAGGAAGTAATGATTATTCTAATTCTTAAAATATTAGTAGGAGTTATTCAAGTGGGAAAAAAACTCTTTTTCCAGTTTCTATCCTAATGTTCTCTACCATTTCTTATGCTTTCTTATTATATAAGTATACTTATTTAATTTTCTTCTTCCTAGACCACCCCAAGGAGGCAGAAATTACTGGACAGGGCTACAATTAATGGATATAAGTTATGCAGAAGGAGTAGGGTGTGAGGGGGGAGAAAGAAGGGATGAGTTTGATTTTGCCTTTGAATGCATTTTGGATTAGTGTTCAAATATATCATTTGTTTTCTGATTTAGCTTGAAAGAAAATGACTACAAGCTTGAATGTTCTGATATGTGCATTTTAGTGTGTTGGGGTATATATAAATAAAGATAAAAATATCTTGCAGAGTTGGGGGCAGTGAAAACAATCTTAGCTATTGTAATGGATTGTGATCTTCCAAAGTTTACCCCTACCTTTCAAAGTGTTATTCTTTAATATTTAATTTCTTTCATCTGGGAGAAAGTTTTTCTCCTTAGGCTCAATAACGGGGAAAATAAAACACTGAGAAACACTGATCTAGATGCTAAACTCAATGAGAATGGAAACTGTATTTGTGTAATAAATAAGTATCCCCACCATCTGAGTGCCTGGCATTTCGTATATACACAATAAATATTTGTTCCCTTGTTCATTTGTTCCTTCCACAAAGTGGGAAGGGTGTCCAGGCGGAGGGTGCAGGCTTGCAGGCGGTAGAAGACTCCCCTGTGGTTGGAGAGGCCAGGGTGGGTGTAGCAGGATAAGGTTGGAGAAGCACATAGAGCCTGTGTCTTGATGTCCTTATCTGTGCCATGCCCAGGCGCTTGGCTTTCACATGGCAAGAGGCAGAGGAATTGGAGTTGGAAGGGTTTCAGCAAGGGGTGACTACATGTGTGCTTGTGCTCTGGGAAGAGTGGGACTGGCTGTATGGGAGATGGATTGGAGGAGCAAGACAGAGTGCATGGAGACCCACTAAGAATTTTGTGAAAAGGCAGGTGATAAATACTGAGGGCTGAACTAGGTGGTAGTGGAAGGTGTACTAAATATTCATGAGGCAGAATTAACAGGACTTGGAGTCTAGGGTGAAAGGGGAAGGTGAATCGTAGGAGACTCCCAGACCCAGACTTCAGGATTAGGGGACTTGCTGGACAGGGCTACAGTTTATGGATCTGAGTAATGCAGGAGAACAGTGTGTGAAAGAGAGAAAGAAATGAATACAGTTTTATACTTGAATGGGCTTTGGCTTAGTATTTAAATACATCCTTTGTTTTCTCAGCTTGGGTGACCTGACATATGTACTTCAGTTTTTGTGTGTGTGTGTGGGTGGGGGGTGTATTAAGAAACAATCTTGTAGAGTTGTCTTGCAGCGGATTTAAAAATCTCAGCAATGTTGAGATCTGTGTGTGACTCTCTGCTGCCTTTTGGTGGCAGAAGATGTACTTAGCAAGGAGAAAGAAATTGAAATATTTTCTTGGTCTTCTCTAAGTCTCCAAATATTTGCTGGCATACTCATGAAAGTTAAAACTTGCCAGAAGTTAATGTGGTCATGCTGATATGATGAATAGATATGTTAAGACATCTCAAGTTAGAATTTTGTTAATTTGTTTCATTTTGATAGGGTAGCAAAAGATTCAGTAAGTGTTGATTTTGACTCTTGTAGTTTTTAAAAATAAACATATAACTTAATTTGTAGTGTTTTTTTGATAAATTAAATGGCTTAAGATTATTTTATACCCTTATTTAATGTAGTTTTATCTGTTTATTGCATAGGAACAAAGATAATTGATTAGCTGATCCCTATCTCTTTTTATAGGATACTTGTTTTTTTTTTTAACACAGTTTTGGTGGAACCTTCTGGTTAGAGAGTGTGTTTTTCCTATTTGGCAGGTTAATTCTCTGATAGTTTGATCATAAGAACATGATAATTTTTATTTATCATTTACTTTTGAAAGCTAGTGTTTTAATTGGCATAACATTTTTTTTATTTTTAGTAAAATTCTTTTCACTTCTAGATAAACTCCGAAGAAGTATGCCCAATCTCGCCCGGATGCCAAGTACAACCACCGTTAGTAGCAACGTTAGTTCTCCAGTCACCGTGCGAAACAGTCAGAGTTTCGACTCAAGCTTGCATGGAGCTGGAAATGGAATTTCAAGAATACAATCTTGTAGTAAGTATACAAAATTTTAATTTTTTGTAATTTTTAATTAGTTGTAACAACCATTAAGAAAATACTACTGTTTCATGTCCTCTTTTTTTTACTTGTGAGCACCCTAATGGAAATTTTTTCTTTTGTATTTCACCATTACAGTTGAGTAGTATTTTCACCAGTGCTTGTGTTATCAATTAATAATAGTAAATTATATGTAGTCCTTTATATTCAAGGATAGCAGAAGTACTAAGTGGTGATTACTTTATCCAGTCACCATAGAAAAACCTTTTTTCTTTGCAGATCCTCCTCTTTCTAGCAGTCTGATACTTTTACCTCTGAAAAAGCATGCTTAATTCTGTCTGTTATTTTGGTCTTGTTTTTCACCAGTCCATGGCATTTTTTTTCTCCAAATGAAGTTACGTTTTAGTGTGTCTAATACAGCTTTTATCTACTCTATTTCCGCTTACCCCACAATCTTGCTTACTTTTTGTATGTTTCATCTAGCAGTGAGCAATGTAGTGAGTGTTAGACGCAGTGCTGTGTGTCTTCACTTTGTGCAGGGATGTGGCGATTCCAGATTTTTTCCCTCATTCCTACTCACACTGTCAATATCGGTTTTTGGGGTGAAGTCTTACCCTGACCCCTGCGAGAAAGGCACTAGGTCATAGTGACGGTACACATATACATACGCCCAAACTTGGGAGACCTGAAATGTTTTCAGCCTGTATTGGCTAAGAGCCAACAACCAGAGGTCTACGTCTGAATCCAGAATGGTTTGTAGCCCTTCTCCCTCAAACCCAGTTTTCGGTTTCAAGTGGTATTTCCCCAACATGCAATGGTTTTTCATTTCTTTATGTCTTAGTTCCTAACAACAAAATGACAGCCTTGACTCTGTATGAGGGACTGTGCTAATTAGTTTATGTTCATTATCTTATTTAGCCCTACCAACAACTCTATGAGGTAGTTTCTATAGGTTAAGTAACAGTTTGCCCAAGGCCACGTGGAAGAGCAGTTATGCAAACCCAGCTCCGGCTTT
>NW_012136414.1:3785289-3786689 GCF_000956105.1 Propithecus coquereli | reverse complement strand
GTGATGGATCTAGATTAACAGCGATTAGAGACATAACAACCAAATGTAGTGTACGAACCTTGATTGAATTGTGGTTTACGGGGAAAGATATTCTTTAGATGTTTGGAAAATTTTCTGTATGGATTATGATGTTATTAATTTGTTTATATATGATGACAATATTGTGATTCTGTAGAACTTTCTCATGCTTAGGAGGTCCATATGCATTTAGGGTTAAAGTGTCAAGATGTCTGCAGCTATATTATTTAGCAAAAACAAACAAATGTATATGAGATGAATCAAATATGGCAAAATGAAAACAACCAGTATATCTAGGTGGAAAATGTACATGTGTTTACGATACTATTTTTCAGTGTTTCTATGTATGAAAACTGTTATGGTAAATAGAACTTTAAAAAAGAAACATAGAAGCTCAATTAATTTTCTAAATAATAGCATATAATTATTTCCCTCTACCTCCCTGCTACTTAAAAATGTACAGTGAAAATAATTTGGTCTCATACTGGTAGAGGCTCACATTTTCACACCAGTTTTTGTGATGTTCAGAAGATTCAGATGTAGGCTCCAAGGCTTTGTCCCTTCTCTTTTTAATTTCTCACTTCTACAAACTCTCTGCTAACACACAGTATTTGCTGAATGTGTTAAGTGCCTCGTGAGTGGGGCTAGGAACTTTAATAGGAATTAGGGAGTACAAGACATAAGATTGTCAAAAATAGGCCTGAAGGAGATAATGAGGGAAATAGTCAAGAAATGTAACAGTCAATGGCAGTATTTGAGCATTATTACTCTAGAAATATGCACAGAAAGTAAGGAAATGTGTGAATGGTAGATACCTCAAGCAGGAGGTGTATAGAAAATCTTCTCTAAGGAAGTAATGATTATTCTAATTCTTAAAATATTAGTAGGAGTTATTCAAGTGGGAAAAAAACTCTTTTTCCAGTTTTCTATCCTAATGTTCTCTACCATTTCTTATGCTTTCTTATTATATAAGTATACTTATTTAATTTTCTTCTTCCTAGACCACCCCAAGGAGGCAGAAATTACTGGACAGGGCTACAATTAATGGGTATAAGTTATGCAGAAGGAGTAGGGTGTGAGGGGGGAGAAAGAAGGGATGAGTTTGATTTTGCCTTTGAATGCATTTTGGATTAGTGTTCAAATATATCATTTGTTTTCTGATTTAGCTTGAAAGAAAATGACCACAAGCTTGAATGTTCTGATATGTGCATTTTAGTGTGTTGGGGTATATATAAATAAAGATAAAAATATCTTGCAGAGTTGGGGGCAGTGAAAACAATCTTAGCTATTGTAATGGATTGTGATCTTCCAAAGTTTACCCCTACCTTTCAAAGTGTTATTCTTTAATATTTAATTTCTTTCATCTGGGAGAAAGTAAATTA
>NW_012136414.1:3753323-3782334 GCF_000956105.1 Propithecus coquereli | reverse complement strand
TCCAATTAATTTCTTTCTAATTTTAGTAGAGATGGGGTCTCGCTCTTGCTCAGGCTGGTTTCGAACTCCTGAGCTCAAACAATCCACCCACCTCGGCCTCCCAGAGAGCTAGGATTACAGGCATGAGCCACCGCGCCCGGCCCTCCGGCTTTCTTTTGACCACTGTGATATTCTGGCTCCACACACTGCTCTTCTCTGGCATTTTTCTATCCCCTTCTTCATCCAGTTTATTCCTACTGACTTTTATAATACAGTACAAATACCACACCCTTTGAAAGTCTTCATTGCTTCATTGATGACCCTAACACTCTCCCAAACACCCCCAAAGCAAGGCTAAAATCGATTAGATATTTGGTGCTTACCTCTGTTATTTAATGTGTCATGTTCTACTGTCAATATGATTTATCTTCCTTCCTAGGTTATATGCTTACTGTAGGCTTGGACCATAGCTTATTCGATTTTCTGTTCCCAGCATCTGCCATGTTGCCTGAACATAATGAACTTTCAGTAAATGCTCGAACAAATGAATAAATGGATGCCATATGGTTCTGTCTGAAGGCTTGACCTATTAAATATTTGAATTAACAAATTGTGTAAAGACACAGAGGCAACCTGTGAAATTTGCTAATGGTGTGAAACTGAGAGGACTACTACCTGATTTTATATCAGGAAGTTAGAACAATGGACCAAGTATATCATGAGGAAATTTAACTGAGAGAAATTCTATATTTGAGTTATAAGAATCAATAGTGTAAGTGTGGGATAGGAGAAATATGATTTTGACAATAACAGATGTGGTAATGATGAGGAATTTTCGTTAACTCCACCTCAGTGCGTTAATAGCCAAAATAAAATAGACTGCACACTACAAAGAATGTTCGGCTTTGATTGAAGTGCCCAATGGCTAAATCTGGGACAATTCAAGCTACTGAATAAATGATTATAGGGATGGATTATAAATGAGAGAATAAAATAAATATCCATGGGTCTATACTTAATTGAATAAATAAATGAATGGAGAGGAGGAGAATTTCATTACAGGAGAATTTGAATTAATAAATTTAAAAGAAATAAAATCATTTGTAAGTCAAGCATAATATTGAGAGAGTGTCAATGTGTTATATAAGGTCAGTCATAATGTTTTAAAATCTTAGGATTCTGCTTTCATTTACTTACATTTCTGAGCATTCTAAGCTGCTGTTCTTCATACATTTTGAATTTATATCATGAAGGTTCCTAGTTCCAGACCATTTTACTTTCTGCAAAGAACAAGGTAGGACAGAGAAAGTTGGAAAGGTGTCAGGGTATAGAGGGAGGGACATGGTTGTCTCTGTATTCCCATAGTGCATTTTACTTTGTTGTGACATTTATTACCATCTAGGTATTAATAATCAATCCATCTATGAATGCCCCATTCAATTCTCCTAGGTTTTCAGCTCTTTGAGGGTAAATTTTAGGTTGACCTATGTATAGTTGGTATTTTCAGGTCAAAATTATGAAATACCAATAATTTTAATAGTCATTTTTACTATATCCTACTCACCTTTATGTCTATTACAGACCCTAGAATAATGCCTAATTAAAAAAAAAAAAAAGACATGTTTAATGCAGAACCATTAAAAAAAAAAGACCTAGGTTTGGGTCTTAATCATAAACTCTTGGGCAAGTTATATATTCTTTCTGATTCTTTTCTCACTTGTAAAATTACAATTATGCCTATTGATTTTTTTTTTTTTTTTTTTTTGAGACAGTCTCACTCTGTCGCCCAGGCTAGAGTGCCATGGCGCCAGCCTAGCTCACAGCAACCTCTCACTCCTGGGCTCAAGCTATCCTCCTGCCTCAGCCTCCCAGATAGCTGGGACTACAGGCACACGCCACCATGCCCGGCTGGCTAATTTTTTCCATTTTTAGTTGTTTGGCTAATTTCTTTCTATTTTTAGTAGAGATGGGGGTCTCGTTTTTGCACAGGCAGGTCTCGAACTCCTGACCTTGAACGATCCACCCGCCTCGGCCTCCCAGAGTGCTAGGATTACAGGCGTGAGCCACCGCACCCGGCCTTGCCTATTGATTTTAAGATGTTAGGTCATCAAGTGTAACAAATCTGCATTAATGCAAGTTAGTGGTAGGGAAAATTAGAGAGATATGGAGGGTAAGCAGTTATATGGGAATTCTCTGTGCTTCCCATTCAATTATTTTGTAAACCTAAAATTGCTTTTGAAAAAGTATTAATTAAACCCCCCCATATATATATTTATATAGTTTCTTTTATGTTCTATAGTTTCTTTTATCTGTTTTTTTTTTAAATCAAGGATGGTTATTTATGTTGTGTGTAGGAAAGATAATAGGACTGATAGAACTCTGTCTCTGAATAACTATTCTGTAATTTCATGTCAAATGAAATTGGAATTTCACTGAATGAGTCCATAGATCAATTTTGGGAGAATCTTAATAAGTCTTCTAATCCATTAATGTGGAATAGTCCTTCATTGTTTAGGTCTTTAATGTCCCTCAGCAATGTTTTATAGCTTTCTATATAGAGGTTTTATATCTCTATACTTAAATTTGTTCCTAGGTATTTGATTTACTGTGTTTTTACAAATAGTGTTTTTTTCAAATTTTAGTTTCTGCTAGTTTGCTGGTATTTAGAATACAATTAATTTTTAAAATTTTGATATTATAGCCAATGACTTTGCTAAATTTATTTATCTGAATATAGAATTTGATATATATACAACAGAATGAGTGCGTACGATCACCAAAACATGTTCAAGAATGTTCATAAAACCTCAGACTTGAAATAACCCAGCCTTTCATCATCAGGGGGACAGATTGTCGCATCTATGTAATGGAATACGTACTGTACAGTAACACAGCAACATGGACGAATCTCACAGGCCATAATGTTGAGTGAAAGAAGCCAGATACAAAAGGGAACATACTGTGTAATTCTGTTTCTATGAAGCTCAAGATAGGAATAACCAGTCCATAGTGATAAAAGTGGGGGTAACAGTTACTTTTGGGGGAGTTTGACTAGAAGGGGCATGACAGAGCCTTGTAAGGTGCTGGTGATGCTTTACATCTGGGTATGGGGAGCAGTTACATGAATGTGTTCACTTTGAAAATTCATTGAGCTGTGGACTCAAGACTTACGTACTTTATGTATATTATGCTTCAAAAGAAATTGAGCCAAATGCATATATTGAGGGTTTTTTAAATTAATATTTTTTTAAAAGCAGTTTTAGGTTTACAGAATAATCGAATGGGAAGTACAGAAAATTCCCATATAACTGTTCACCCTCCATACCTCTCTGATTTTCGCTATTATTAACTTGCATTAGTGCAGTAGACTTGTTACCGTTGATGAACTAATATATTAAAATTTGCATGGTTAAAAACTAATAAATTAAGGACTTGTAGAATTGGTTGGAAATAATCTTAGAGATATGATTTGTCCACCAAGAGAAATGTACTGTGTCACAACGCTAAATGGGAACACATCTATGGCAAAATCTTACATAAGCTTTATTTTTCATAAAATTTTTTGACTACTATACACTGACTACTATAGTATTATCAATGTTGCTATGTATAGATTTTATCTTGTGTAATTGAACAAAACTAATTTAAGGAAATAGTTTCAAGAGATGTTAAACTAATAAAACCATAGATAAATTTTTTGTCTTTTTTCCCTATTTTTATTTTAAAAATATATTTGTATATTTTATGATTAAGTAAATTCAACTGTTTTAGAAAACAGGGTGTGTTCATGCTTGCATGAATTGCAAGTAGTAGGCAGCAATGGCTAGAGTAGTTAGTAAACAGGCAGAATTGTGTGCATAAGTTTCTGTTAAAGTTTGATTTTCTTTTCCCTTGGAGAAATGGATTATAAAATTTAAAGATTTCTGCCTAACAGTTTACTGTGTTTGTTTCTGTTTTTGAAAAAAATTTTTTTGTGGATTTGGGGGTCTCACTATGTTGCACAGGTTCATCTCAAACTCTTGACCTCAAGTGATCCTCCCTCCCTGGCCTCCCAAAGTGCTGGGATTACAGGCCTGAGCCACTGTGCCCAGCCAGTTTATTATTATTATTTATTTATTTATTTATTTATTTTTTGAGACAGTCTCACTCTTTTGCCTGGGCTAGAGTGAGTGCCGTGGCGTCAGCCTAGCTCACAGCAACCTCAAACTCCTGGGCTCAGGTGATCCTTCTGCCTCAGCCTCCCGAGTAGCTGGGATTACAGGCATGTGCCACCATGCCCGGCTAATTTTTTCTATATATTTTTAGTTGGCCAGTTAATTTCTTTCTAATTTTAGTAGAGGTGGGGTCTCACTCTTGCTCAGGCTGGTCTTGAACTCCTGAGCTCAAACAGTCCGCCTGCCTCGGCCTCTCAGAGTGCTAGGATTGCAGGCGTGAGCCACCACGCCCGGCCAGTTTATTATTTTTTAATGTGAAATGATAAACAGTGTTGGGCTAGTATATTGATGAAATTTTTAAATGAACTTCTTAATTTTGCTGCTATTATAAAGGCAACAATAGCTAGTACTTGTTGAGAGGTTACTAAGTGCCAGGTACCATTCTAAGGCTTTATGTAGATTAATTTATTTAATATTCCTAGCAAGCCAAAGAGATAGGTAAATGCCATAATGAATATTATTTAATAAACTGTACCGGCTGGGCACGGTGACTCACGCCTGTAATCCTAGCACTCTGGGAGGCCAAGGCAGGCGGATCGTTTGAGCTCAGGAGTTCGAGACCAGCCTGAGCGAGACCCCGTCTCTACTAAAAATAGAAAGAAATTGGCCAAACAACTAAAAATAGAAAAAATTAGCCGGGCATGGTGGTGCATGCCTGTAGTCCCAGCTACTCGGGAGGCTGAGGCAGGAGGATTGCTCGAGCCCAGGAGTTTGAGGTTGCTGTGAGCTAGGCTGATGCCACGGCACTCGCCCCAGGCAAGAGAGTGAGACTCTGTCTCAAAAAATAAAAAAATAAAAAAAAATAAACTGTACCTACAGATAACACTTCTGTCTTCCTTTCTATAATTACAAATATTAAAGTGTCCTCTTGTTTTATTTTCATGAAATTATCCCCAGCAACCATCAAGAAATCCTAATGTCTTCCAAGCAAGCAAGAAAGAATTTGTCTTACAACAACTCAGAAAGTTTCAAATTTGCTAAAAGGAAGGGAGGTTGTGCTTAGAACCGACTTCTGCATATAGTTAGGCACCCCAAAATGTTGCTCATTGACAGACTGGGACACTCTTGTCAAGGATTAGAATTTTCCACTGTGAAATGCTGTCTGGAACCTGTATTTCCCTCACTGCTCCCTGTGCATATTGTACTCTTAGCCAGTATAGGCTGTTCTGAATGTAACATGCATTCCCTAAGTTGCATTGCAGCGGAAGTTTCCTCACATGAATGTCACATTCTCTTCTAGTTCCTTCACCAGGACAGCTGCAACACAGAGTCCACAGCGTGGGACATTTCCCAGTGTCTGTCCGACAGCCTCTTAAAGCCACAGCCTACGTGAGTCCAACCGTTCAAGGCAGCAGTAATATGCCTTTATCCAACGGCTTACAGTTGTATTCCAACACAGGAATCCCCACACCAAACAAAGCCGCAGCTTCTGGGATAATTGGTCGCAGTGCACTGCCAAGGCCTTCATTGGCAATAAATGGGAGTAACCTGCCTCGAAGCAAAATTGCACAACCTGTTAGAAGGTAAGAATCCTTATTTGCGTAACTTCATCTGCAGTTTGAAACTAGAAACTGCTCCGAGAACCCTCCTGACTTTTCCCTTGACTCAGTTTAACCTTGATAGGTCCCTACCCTTTATGGCTTGGCTTGTGTTCTCCTCAGTATGTAAAGTGATGGGTGTCCCTGTATGGTCAGGTCCCCTTTCTCTGATCTCATCTTCTTCCCTTACTCCCTCATCACTTCACTCCCAACGCACTGTTTGCTTTTGCCAGGTAAGCTCCATCTCCAGAGCTTTTGTAGTTTTCTGCTCCCAGATTATTTGCATGTTGCCTGCCTCCTTTGGGCCTTTGCTCAGATGGCAGCTCTAGCTAAAGTGTAAGCCCCATGAGGGTCAGGGGCGGTATTTGATTCTTTGGTTCACTGCTGTATATTCCCGATGCCAAGAACTATGCCTGTCACAGGGTAGGATCTCAAGTGTTTGTTGAATCAGTCACTTTTTATCAAAATGTAGAAAAATATGTTAGGCACATGTGCACACACACAACCTTCCCCCAAACTCATGGTTCGAGAAAAGTATCTTAGTGATACTCAGCGGGGGCTTTATCTGCTTGTAGTTGAGTAAGTTCATTATGGTCCCGGTAGAGTTTTTTCTTACCTTCAGAATTGCAGATCACTTGCAGAGTACATCTCAGATACAGCCTGTGGTCATGGTGTACCCTTCTTGAACTGGACATCCTGAAGCGTTTTATAGTAAAAAATAAAATCTAAGATATAGAGTTGCGGAAAGATTGGAAGACGAGGAAAAGGAGAGAATAACTAAAACTCTTCTAAGAAATTAAGATATGCAGGAAGAGGAGGAGGGATCCACAGTAAAAGTTTGAAAGGGATATGGGCATAGGTAGTTTTTTTCTTTAAGCAATTATATATATATATGAATAGTTTTGCCTTTTGTTTTCTGATTAAAGTTAGTAGTAGGTGTTCAAATCAAAAACAAATTTTTAAAAACTATTGAAAAATGAAAAAGTAAATGCTGATCTATATCATACTACCCAGATAGAAATCATTTTGCTACATGTTTGTTCAGTAAATTCTGGCTTATTCTGCTTAGTAAATGCAAAGCTGTGTTGTCATGTTCATGCTGAATAGACTCACATTATTTGATGCATATAGGTTATTGTAGACTATTCATTTATCCTTGGATTTATGTCTCCAAACTAAACTCCTGGACAGGTGGTCACTGCTGGAATATATGAGAGGGTCTGTTTCCCCAAACTAAAGCAAACACTGAGTATTACCGTTCTTTTTAAATACTTCGCGAATATGACAGGCGAATTTTCAATTATTAGTAAGGTTGAAAATTTCTTCATGTTTATTTGCTGTTTGTATTCAATGACCATGTTTGTTTTTAGGTCATTTTCCTATTGAGGAGTTTCTTATTCTTTCTGATTTTAAAATATTTTTAATACACTAAGGATACTGATCGTTTTTATTTATGTTGCAAATTTGCTTGTGCACGTACAACACGCATGGCGCTGTGCTGTGACCTGGGGCCTCAGCAGGTGAGCATGCCGTGAAGGCCCACAGGTGTGAACCTAAGCTACGAATTGGATAGTGCCGATAGCTTATCATTACTGGAGTGGAGGAGCACTGATGGGAGAGTAGATCAAAGTAAGTGTTGCAACTCACGGGATTATTGACAGTCTTTCTTTTTTTCATCCCTTTATAGTTTCCTCCAGCCTCCAAAGCCTCTGTCTTCATTCAGCACTCTGAGAGATGGAAATTGGAGAGATGGTTGCTACTGATGCAGTTTTATATGCCCCTTGAAGAATGGGAAAGAAGTGAAACATGAGGGTTGTGTTACCTAGCTGGCTGGGTAACAGCGGATGTTGGGATATTCTTTCCCTTTTGCATTTTAATATATTTACTGCATTGTTTTTCAATGGACCAGTCACCAGAGACTAATTCTTGCACTTAAATATTTGCCTGAGATACTGCAACATTCTCAAATCCATGGTTGCAGTATTGTGACGCTTAGATCTAGGAAGTTTTTGTAGAACTGCTCTGTACCTG
Source organism: Propithecus coquereli (assembly GCF_000956105.1). Taxonomy (NCBI): domain Eukaryota; kingdom Metazoa; phylum Chordata; class Mammalia; order Primates; family Indriidae; genus Propithecus; species Propithecus coquereli. Next base: position 3,774,572 of record NW_012136414.1, on the reverse strand, counting down.
AATACTTTTTGAGAGAATTGAGATGTATCAATAATGCTTTGCCATATGAGTTTTTTAAAGTAACTTGTTCAATTTACTTATGTGTTCTAAACATCTTTCCATTACATGTTCTGTATTTTAATACATTGCATATTTACAACTAGGTTCTATAATGTATGCTTTGAAATTTACTTTTTTATAGTTTACAGGAGTTTTATTTTTTGTGCCTATTTCTTTTTACGCCTATGTGAACCACTATGGAACAACTTAAATTTTGTGCCATAAAAATATTTTTGTGGTAAGGTACTATTTTTTTAGCTCTAGGGATATATCAGCAAAAATACATCATACAATTTGAGAGACATAACTTTGTGTTGAATGAGCACAACATAATCTGAAGCATTGCAAGGAGACAGCCAGACAGCAGAGTTAAATGGTCTTGTCTTTTTCATTGTTAATTTATTGTCATACATGAGTTTCATATTTATAACGGCACCACAAGCTCATTGCACTTAATACCTGCAATGTTTGCTACTGTACCACAATTGATTTTCAATACTTTATTACAAAGGATGAAACTGTAATGTTTTATTAACAATGCTTCTGGAAATGAATGCATTTTAAAGCAAATAAATCTTTTTGATAGATCTTTTACAAAATCCATTTGCACTAATGAATGCTTTCTTATGGCATATGACTTAATATTTGTTACTGTGTACACTGCTGTTTTGGAATGTTCAGAAATAAAGACTCTATTTCAGCAATATCAGGTCACGCATGAATGTGCAGCATAAACAGCATGAATGCATATATATATTTCACTGCAATTGTGAAAATAGTTACTGTTGCTATAATCTTATACAGCGCATTTGTACTTTAAGCAGGTAGACTTAGAATATTCACGTTGTAAAAGTTATTTTTCTTTTCTCAAATACTTCTGATAGGAAATATGAGGTTTTAGTTTTACAGTGAGGTGCAGGTCTCATTTAGAAAGGCCACTAGAATTTAAGCAGCCTGTTGCTCAGAAAGACATTTAGGGATGAATACTGTCAGTGGAGATTTTAATATTTTATGGGGGTTGAATTTGAAATACTTTGTCAGTATCAGCAAAATAGTAAAGTACTATCATTATTCTACGTTATATTTGATATAGGTTGGAAAATTTTACCTGAAGCTACTATGGAAAATTTAGGCCAAGGTTTTTATGTTAGGTTTTAAAGTGGAGTTCTATCTGTGATCATTAGAGATTTTATTTTTTTTAAAAAGTGTGCCTTTGTATATAATACTATCTAGGACTAAGAGGACTGGTTTTTAGATAACTTGCACTTCAAATGCAATGTGAGCTAGAGGAGGTGAGATACGAATGGGGAAGTAATATTTATTGAGCACTGCAGTGACAGCTGTGCGAGATTATTTTGTGTACATTTGTCTAACTCGGTTTTAACAATCACCTATTGTTATCACCACTTTCAAGCTGAAGACAATGAGTCCCAGAGTGGTGACATTAGCGTTGGGTAAACATTTAGCTAATAGATAGTGAAGCTGACTTTAGAATCCAGGTTGGTCTGACTCAGAAAGTCTGTTTTTCCTCACTACTATACTCTCTTCCTGTGAGCACATGTAGTTAGTATATTTTTAAAGAATCGGTTTATATTCTGCAGAGGAAATTAAAAAGATTCAACTCAGTATCAATCTAAATATTTGAATTATGTTGAAAAAAGTCTGTTTGGCCCTTGGGATTAAAACAAAGATCCCTTCTTCATCTTGGATTTTGCATTCTTGTTGGGGAGAGAGTGTAAACCATAGGTAAGTAAATCGCAGCAGGTCAGGTCATAAATGCTATGGAAAAAAGAAAGGAGACCAAGGTAAGGTGAGCTGAGAGAAAACAGGGATGGGGAGAGATCACCACTATTACAAGGGTCATCTTGGTCATCCTTAAGGAGCTGACGTTTGAGCAAAGACTTGAAAATGGAGAGTTAGTCCTGAAGATATTTCGCAACCTTTTTCACCTGGAGTTCTATTTGTGTTCATGACTATTTTCAGTTCTCCCTGGGTTGGCATAGAGCTATTATTCTAGATGCATAGGAGAGCATTTAATACATTACGGAGATTACTAGGGCGGTGTTTCTCAAAGTGTGGTTTCCATACCAGTAGCGGCAGCAGCGTCTGTTGGGAACTTGTTATAAATGCATGTCCTCAAGCCCCGCCCCGGACCCACCGAATCAGCCCTCCAGGTGATTTGCGGAATCCCCTCTGAGAGAGGCTGGTGCAGGGAGGGAACAGCCTGTGTGAAGGCCGTAAGGTGGAGCATGCCTGTGTGAGGAGCAGCAAGGAGGCCAAGGGGGCTGCAAACAGGGAACAAGGAGGAGAAAGCCACAGAGATGAGGTCAGAAAGGTGAGGGGGCAAGGCCATGTAGGGCATGGTGGGCCACAATTACGCTGACATGGGAAGAAGCTATTGTGTGGTTTTGAACAGCAGAATACATAATTTGACATTTTTAAAAGCATTATCCTGGCATTTGGTGAGAATGGACTGTAAAAGGGCAAATGTAGATGCCGACAAGATGAATTCGACAATTTCAGTAATCTAGACAAGATGAAGAATGGAACCAGCATGACAACAGTGGAGGTGGTAAAATGGTCAGAATCTGGATATGCTGTAAAAGTAGAACTATTAGGATTTCTTTATTGGATGGGATGTGCTGTATTAGCAATCGAAAAAAACTCTTGGGCTGAGCAGCTAGAAGGATGGAGTTCTTCCAGCAGAGGTGGGGAAGGCTGTGGGTGGAGTAGGTGGGTGAGCTGGCTGAGTTCACCAACGTGAGTTTAGATAGATAAGGAGCACTAAGGACTGAGACCTGGGGCACTTTTGCCTTCTATTTCCTGAGAGCAACTCACATGAGATCACCTGGGTAACAAACTGGAACTCAGAAAGGGGATCCTGGGAAGCATGGTCCTCAGACATGGGAGGGAGCTGGGTTAACAGGATCTAACATGGTTAACATATGTATTAGTTAGCTACTGCTGTGTAATAAGTTACCATGAAACTTAGGGGCTTGAAACAATATTACCTCAGTTTCTATTGGTCTGGGATCTGGCTACAGCTTAGCTGGGTCCTCTGGCTCAGGGTCTCTTACAAGGCCGCAATCAGTGTGTCAGCCAAGACTCTAGTCATCATCCCAAGCTCACTCTCGTGGTTACTGGCAGACTTCATTTCCCTTTGTGCTGTCAACCAGAAGCTGTCCTCGGCTTCTTGTCATGTGGGCCTCTCCTTGGGTGGCTCACAACATAGCATCTTCCTTCATCAGAATAAGCAAGCAAGACGAGCCAGAGAGAGAGCGCCATCAAGATGGAAATGAAAATCTTTTAAACCTAATCTTGGAGGTGACATCTCACCACTTTTGCCATAATCTGTTCCTTGAAGCCAGTCATTAGGTCCATCCCTTATTCAAGGGAAGGGAATCACACAAGGATGTGAACACCAGGGGGTAAGGACCATTGGGGCCATCTTGAAAGCTGCCTGTAAAACATCACCTTCAACTTTATTAGATAATGCCAATCTCATTTCCTAAATGGTTGTATCACTTTACATTTGTGCCAGCAGTGTGAGAATTCCAGTTGCTGTATATCCTTGATATTGTTAATCTTTAACTTTTTAGTCTGTAGGTGTGGGGTAGTGTCTTCATTATGGTTTTAATTGGCATTTTCTTGGTTGCCAGTGAGATTTAACATCTTTTCCTTTTCTCTCATTTATTGAACATTTGCATATCCTCTTTTATGGATTCCTGTTCAAATCTTTTGCCCATTTTCCTATTGGGGTTTTCTTTCCTTGCCCTTACCTTTACCCTTAATCTTCTTATAACTAATTTGTGTGTGCAATTCAAGTTTCAGCCAGGGACTGGGGAGGAGAGATCATATATAGATTTCTGCATTTTCTGAAATTGAGAAGAAACAGTGAAGTGTAAACAATGCAACATTATACAATAAAAGATACTTAGAGAAAGGTACACAGGGTAGTGATGGGACCAAGGGAATGATTAACTTTGATGGCATCAGTAGGTTTTCCAGGTAACCCAAGTGTTACTATTTTATCTTAAACGAGGCCCTGAGTTCGTTCATTCAACGAATATTTATTGAGAACCTACCATGTGTTGGGTTTTTTGCTAGATGCTGAGGATGTAACAGCCAATTAGTCAGACATGGTTCCTACTCTCATGGAAGTTACATTTCTGATTCTATAATAGTGAGAAATGTTCAAATCAAGTCAACAAAATACTATTTCCTTCCTGTGAAGGAACAAGCAAGGGGCTGAAACATAGAATGGTATGGAGAGAGGGAGAAGGATGCTTTATTTAATAGGGTCCTCTAGGAAGCGACCTGGAGGGATCCTATTTAGGTAAATCGTCTTTGGGACCTTCTAAGAAGAGGATAGTTAAGCTGAGGGTAAAAGTTAAGTAAAGAGAAGGATTTTTCCAGGCAGAACTGGGGAAGAATTGGGGGTGTTTGAAGGACCAACAGAAGTCTGGCATGGCTGGATCTTAGTGTGCTAGTGGCAGGACTGGCTGTAAAATGAAATGCAGGGCCCGTCGTTGAAAACATTAAGAATTTTAAGATGGTGACAGTAGAGTATTAAACCAAGGATGTGGCCCTTCTGACCATGGGACCCAGTGCACTGTATAGGTCACATGACCATGAAGCCAGCCATGGCTACGGGGAGAGACAGGCAAGATCCTGCAGAACCTCAAGGCTATGTTAAGGACTTTAATTTTTATTCCGAGTTCAACGGGAAACTATTAATATAGTGTTCTTCCTGTGTGCCGGATACTCTGCTTGGTCCTTTAGAAATTTTTAGTTATGTAAAAACTTTTTTTTCCTTATGTAATCCTTACACAGCCTTACAGAGTTAAGTAAGTACTATTATTGTCTGCATTTTAAAGATGAGGAAACTCGGGTACAGAAAGATTAAATAAGGTCACAGAGATATTAAGTGGCATGACCTGGATTCGAACTCAGGTATTTAACCAAAAAGGAGTAACTTGAGCAAATTAAAAACTCAATTTACCATTATATGAGAGTGGGTTAAAGAGGGCCGAAGGTGGAAGCGGGCACTAGGCAGGTGGGCTCCCTGGTAGAGGGAGCAGTAAGGCAGAGAACGGAAGTTAAGTGGCTAGGTGAATCAGGAATTGTAGAGTTTAGCTGCATCATAGGGTACCAGGAAGTGCTGTAAGAAACAATGCAGAAGGGATGGGCAAGAGCTAATTTTGGGAGGGCCTTGGAGTCTGTGCAAAATAGGAATGGGGAGGGAGTTCTTTCCGAGGGAAGATGTGAAGGCAAGAATAGTATCTAATACTGTGTCAGCCAGGGCTCAAAGCAGATAGCTCAAATTACCCTATAAAAGCAGAGTTTGATAGAGGAATTTAGTGCCTATGAGATCACTGGAAGGATCGGTGGACCAGGTTAGTCTGGGCCTCAGAACAGCTCCCCGTGTGGCACCGCAGGCCTGGCCTGCCAGGGATCTGCCCACACAGCCAGAGACAGGGAAGTGGGGACTCTGCAGCTGCCACGCTGCCCTAGCTGTGGTCCAGGGGATCAGGGAGCAGCATCATGGCTGTTACCACGTCCCACCCGTCTCACCCATGAAGGTCCTGACCAGGTATGGGGACCTCTGACAATGCTGACACAGAATAAAGGCAATGCCTCCAGGGCCGTGCTTGCCAATGGAAACGTCCGACGCTGAACTGTCACCGTTCACTGCAAGAACGGTGTGCCCTAGATCTCATCTGGGATCCGCGCAGCAAGGAAGTCTGATAGATGTGTTCTTTAGCCTTCTGTGCTCTGCAGTGCGGGGAGACACACCCACAGGAGCGCTGTATCCACCACGTGATTGTATTTGTCCCATGGACAGTGGACAGACTGGAAGGAAGAGATAGGAGGGGCACAAAGAAGGGAATATGGGTAGGACTTGATGAAAGTCTGGTTTCAACAGAGCTAAGCCAGTTTGGTGGTTTGCGCCTGGCAGATTTCTTTTAGTGCACATCACTTCCAAGGACTAGGAGTGAGGGCCGTGGTCTGCTCTCACCCTTGCAGCCTGGAATGTTATCAAGGTAACTGCTTTACCAGATGTCTTTACCAAGCATAACACGAGTCGCCATTTCCCTACATCTGATGCAATTTTCCAAAGCCAGTGGCACATCTTTTACCTTTTAGCCACGGAAGCACTCCATTTCCTGTATTAATAGTTATATTCCTCAGGGTGGATGTGTTATTATTAGTTTGGTTGCCCAAAGCAGATTCTGAGACAAAGGTAAGTAGTTTGATGGGGCAGGGGACACTGTAGGTGGGTGGGGGCTTGAGAGAGGACCGGGAAAGCAGGCAGTAAGGTGACCTCATAAGCGAGTTACCGCTGAGGGCAACTGGAGCTGAAGCCCTCAGGGAAATTCTGAGAAATAGTATAAACGCACGCAGCAGGCTACCCCACTCCAGAGCTGAGGTACTTACACACCTCCCTTCGGTCAGCAGTCGAAGGATGCTCCCGAGGGGTGTTCATTTCTGAGCCCTCCTGGGTTGGATGCTGAAGCTGCCTTCCCCAGCTTTGGAGAAAGCTGTCAACCTGTTAATAATGCCTTCCACAGCTGTCTAGGTCAGGGTTGCAAACTGGGGCCCATGGGCCCGATCTCACCCACAGACTGCTTTTTTATAATACAGTTTACAAGCAAAGAGTGATTTTTACATTTTTTATGGAGATGTTTAAAAGAACCATATGGGCCGGGCACAGTGGCTCACACTGGTAATCCTAGCACTCTGGGAGGCCAAGGCGGGAGGATCGCTCGAGGTCAGGAGTTTGAGACCAGCCTGAGCAAGAACGAAATCCAGTCTCTACTAATAATAGAAAGAAATTAGCTGGACAACTAAAAATATATAGAAACAATCAGCCAAGCATGGTGGCGCGTGCCTGTAGTCCCAGCTGCTCAGGAGGCTGAGGCAGAAGGATTGCTTGAGCCCAGGAGTTTGAGGTTGCTGTGAGCTAAGCTGACGCCACGGCACTCTAGCCTGGGCAACAGAGTGAGACTCTGTCTCCGAAAAAAAAAAATAAAAAACCATATATGACGGAGAATGTCTGTGGCCTGCAAAACCTGAAATATTAACTTATGTAACTCTTTACAGAAAAAGTTTGCCAAACCCTGATGTAAATGATCTTGCAAAATCCCCAAATCTCAGGTTCAATACAACTATCGCTCACTTGCAGTCTGTGTCCAAAAGAGGGCAGAAGAGAGTTTGCTCCGCGGGTCACTCTTCACTTTGTAGGGCTGCCCTGCAATACCAGGTTCCTGACGGCAGGGAGAGAGAACCTGTAACGCTGAGCACCAGGTTGGCTGTGCTTCACTGTAAGAGACACGTGCCATCTCCTGTGGCTGTTCCCACTGCAGTCACAGGACTGCAAAGGAAGCAGGGAAACATAATGCTCTGTCCAGGAAGGGAAGACGCTGGAAATCCTGGTGAGCAGCACTCCTGTGTACCACAGCTCTCTCATATCCTCCATCATTTTCCCCACATAATTAAATGACTTTTTGATCAAAACAATATTTATTGACTTTATATATTTTCCTGGCGTTCTTGCTTCCTTTAAAAAAAGTCTTAGATTTCTTTGAACTCATAGCTATGTTCTTTTTTACATTCTGCCTGGCTCTAAAACGCTTCTCTTCCACATAGTCAAACTTATCAGACAATCTATCAGTCTCATTTTAATATGAAAATTTCTAATAGTTGTAGAATGGCTAGGAAATAGTACCAATAGCTTCATTTATTTTTCTTTTCATTTTATTTTTCTTTTATAATATTCAAGGGACTTATTAATAAACATTTTGTGTTTCCAGTTGTCTCATTAATTTTGAAGTGTGCAAGCTTTCAGTCTGAAGAATAGTTTAAAAATTATACACTCGGGTCTGTCATCTTTATTGCATAATTAATAAACTATATTAAATAATATTATAAAATCTTGCACTTTTTTTTTAGAATGAAGCTCAATAAAATAAAAGTTTGATGAGTAGAATCAAAATTTTTTCCTATAATACACTATTTGCACTTTTAGATCCCAGCGTTGAACTTGATCATGCCTTTGTATTTTGCACATCATTGTTCTTTTACCTTCTCATAACAAAGTTTTCACTTCGAAGTGTAATTGAACTCTTATAATGAAAAGGAAACAACCGTCAAAAACTCAGGAAATGTTGTGGTAAACACCCTGAAGTAACACTGAAAGTTCATAATCCAGACTAGTGGGAAGTCTCAACATTTTTGCAGAGGATGAAGTTACGCTGCATTTTGCTTCACAATTAATTATAAAATACAAAATTAAATTGTGGAACATTAACTGTGTTAGTTTTCTATTGCTGCATTACAAATGACCACAAACTTAGTGGCTTAGAACAACAAATTTATGATCTCATGGTTGCTATAGGTCAAAAATCCAGGGTTTTTTATTCAGGGTCACAAGGCTGAAATCGAGGTGGCCGATGGGCTGCCTTGCTTTTTGAAGCTCGGCGTGTTCTTCCAAGTTCTTTCATGTTGTTGGCAGAATTCAGTTCCTTCAGCTGCAGACTGAGGCCCTGTGGTCAGCCTGAGGGCCAGCTTAGCTCCTAAATGCTACCCACAGTAGCTTGTCCTGTGGCCCTCTCCTAATGCCCTCTTATGCTTCAAAACTGTTTTTCTGGAAAGACCCAGGCTCTTTGAAGATCTGTCTTGTCTAGATATGGCCCACCTGGATAATCTTCCTTTTGATTAATCAAAAAGTCAACAGATTAATAGCCTAATCATGGGAGTGATATATTCTATCATATGCACATGTTGGTTCTGCACTTAAGAGGAGGCATTTACCAAGTGTGTACACCAGGGGACAATACCTGGGGCCACCTTAGAATTCTGCCACCACACTGTCCCATCATGTTGGTGGTCGAATTAGCTATTACATGACAGAAAATCAAATGAGCTACTAGCAGAGAAAACATCACATGACATTTCCTAGCTAAGACCTTCGTTCATTCTCATTATCCCATCAGTAGAGTCTTTCACCACTTATACTGCACGATGGCCATTTCTTGGTGCACACAGGTCTTGCTAAGGATCTGTGTGATCCCATCTAATATTTTCCACTTATTGTTTTCTGTTCTATTTGATATCATTTTTTAAAAAAACTAATCCTGACTCAGGAAATGGATTTCACCAAATGGATGTTATGACTCATGATTTGGAAAACAATGGACAAATTTTGTCTTAATTAGCAATCTGGAAATATTTTTCTTTATAGAAAAGAAATATATTTATGTGAAAATAATTGTTTCCAAATAAATTGATATGGACTAAATCACAGGTACAAATGAGTTTATTTTAAATTATTACAAGACAATCAGCAATACCACTACAGTCCTCAGGAGGGCAGCATCTGTCCTAGGTATATTTGACACTTAAGTGAATAGGAATTCTGGTAAGTGAATTACATTGTATTAGCGTAAGTAAAAATTGGTTTATGTTTGGCAATTGAGAATCGGTCCTGTCAAAACTATAGGAGTCATGATTTATTGTTTTTGTGTGATCCAAAAGGATTAGTTGAATTCTTTTATTCTTTCCTTCATCTTACGTTTTTCCTTTGTGTCCTCTCTGTCCATCTCTAGCCTATATTCTGACCTAGATGATCCAGGTAGGGCCCAGTGACCATGGGCCCTGCGGACATGGCATCATAAACATTTGTGCTGACCGAGATTCATTGTAAAGTCTCTCTCTTCATTTCCACAGTGAGGTTGACGGCCGCCCCTCCTCTTGCCACACACGCTGACTGGTGTCTTTTGCAAACAGACACGACTCTCTTGACCAGTGTGTAAGAGAAGTCTCGCCCTGCAGATGAGTCAGCATGTTCTCTTAGCTTCAGACTTTGAGGTGCTTGGGGGAGGCTTTTCCTAACCCACAAACACAACAAAATCAAGCTGTCTAATCAAATGTTCTCAGACTGTTAGGCCTATTTAAATTAGGCTTAAGTCTAATTATGACTATAGAAGGAAATATATTATTTTGAATCTGTCCTTCTCACCTCTGTTCTGGATGCACCACGGTTTCACCCTAAAATCACGGTCTGTGCTGACCCCACTCTGTGACTCAATCAACAGGGAATGGGCAGGAGGGCAACACGGTCTAGTTAGATGTGGAGCAAATTTCTTGCCCTTTGTTTTACGTAGGTCCCTATTGTCACAGGTTATAGCACTGGCCCTAAGTATTTGTTTCAAATACTTCTATTTTGGGATGTATTGGGTTGACTGGATCATGTTTCATATTTTTAAAGGGCCTGAAGTGTGTTAGATACAGCTACTTATGTGAATTTCTTATTTTATGTTTCCCTAATGTGCCACTTAGAGAGTTTTGACACTTGCCCTACTTCCTCTTGCCTTTGGTCCTCTGAATTTGTTGCTTACTTTGCTCAAAATGCTGTTCCCACAACCCTTTCATTGTCTCCATTCCCTGCTTCAGGAGTCACCTGAGACCTCTTCTGTGGCTGGGGTGTCTCACAGCACCTCAACACTGCAGAGGCCCATTGATTTGCCTGTTTACCTCAACAGACCACCCCATAGTTCGAGACCAGAACTGTGTCCTCTTCCTAGAACCTGTCATGGTGCCTGGCACCTAGTAGACACACAATAACACTTTTTGTATGAGTAAAATCATAAGTAACTGCTGATGCTGTTGTTGACCTTGAGCTGACAGACAAGATACTTAACAGGTTGTTGGTAGACAAGGTCTTATAAGTAACAAGAGACCTGCATGGTCATCGTGGTGGTGGGGTTTAGATGTGTTTGGAGAGGAGAAGTGTCCAGCATAGGGTGATGAGGCCGAGAAACTGGGGAGTGGGAAATTTAAGCTGATGACGGACACGTCTAGGGTCTGAAGAGGTCTGGAAGGGTGTGGGTTGCAAATACAGCTGAATGCTTTGGTTCTGGGAGGGGCAGGTGACAGGCCTTCACCTTGTCATCTTTTTTCCTGGTTATCAGGACCACCAGGAAGGGATAGCAGGCCTGCTGGCTGCTTTGGTGTGGGCAGAAGTGTGGACTCAGAAAAGTGGTGCTGGAAAGGCAGAGAGAACTGACACTCTGGACCATGGGCTTGACCTGCACCCTGAGTGGAGTTTGAAAAGAAGGAGCCTCAGATTCTGGAAGACGGTGGGGGGAGCGCACTGCCTGGTGGAAAAAACCCAAACACAAGTTTGTTAGGGCTGTGCGCTCCTGGCTTAGGTTGTATTCTAAAATACATGCTCCTTTCCTCCTCCTCCTCCCTGCTTCTTCTCTTTCTCCTTCTCCTTCTCCTTATTTCTTCTTCCTTCTTCCTTTTAAATCTCACTATAAAAACTCCAAATCCCTCATAAACAAAATTATTATGATTCAGCATCACATCCCTCCCTTCTCACACAAGCTCCCAGGTCCCTTAACCTTAAAGGGCAACACCAAACATTGATGTCCCTCACCTGCTAAGGGACTGGCTTCCAGGAGCAACCCAGCTGGACCTCAGCTCCTTGTCACCTTTTTCCCAGAGGTGACCCGTGCCACTAGGGTTGCTGTGGCTCGAGTGTCTGAGCAACCCCAGTGGCAAGACTATTATTTCAGTGCTTGACAAAGAAATAGGCCTCTGTTTGGAGGGAAGCAGAATCCCCCAGTCTAGAAACATAGAATGGTTTGTTTCCATACTTAAAAATCCCAGAATCAACTATTTTAAGGCAGAGTTTGAAGATGACTTCAAAACCTCTCTTATTGCTACATACCAGAAATGAGCCGCAGTTTGGAACTGGATACTTTCTCTCCTGTGAATGCAGATATTCTCCCTTTGGCTATGGAATAGCAAACCCTTAGAGAATAGCAATGCTCAGAAAGTTAGTAGATGAAAGCTGAGTCGCTTTGCTGCTGTCGTAGAGGACACTGAAGTTGAGAACGAGTGTTTGAGAAGGCACAGAAGGTTGTTCATCACAGGTACATGTGTGAACATGAGCATGAAGGGCGACGTGAACATTTCTCCTTTAAATTTCTCTTTTATTTCATTTTTCATTAATATACCTAAAAGGAAGAGAGTGTTAAAAATAAATATCTAAAAATCAAAGCATGCATATGATGTATGAAAAGATCTAAGTAGAATAACACTCACAGGGGTGTTTTTGTAATAGTGAGGAATAGGATCAACTCTAAAAGAACATCAGTAGCAATGTGGACGAAGAAACCCTGGTACATGGTGGAAAACCGTGTGGTGGTTAAGCTGAATAAGCTGAATCACGTGGAACAACACGGAAAAACCTTGAAAACATAATTTTTTTTTTTTTTTTTTTGAGACAGAGTCTCACTCTGTTGCCCTGGCTAGAGTGAGTGCCGTGGCGTCAGCCTAGCTCACAGCAACCTCAAACTCCTGGGCTCAAGCGATCCTACTGCCTCAGCCTCCCGAGTAGCTGGGATTACAGGCATGCGCCACCATGCCCGGCTAATTTTTTCTATATATATATTTTTAGTTGTCCAGATAATTTCTTTCTGTTTTTAGTAGAGAAGGGGTCTTGTTCTTGTTCAGGCTGGTCTCGAACTCCTGACCTTGAGCAATCCACCCGCCTCAGCATCCCAGAGTGCTAGGATTATAGACGTGAGCCACCACGCCCAGCCTTGAAAACATAATTTTAAATGTAGAAAGCAAGTGGCAAAGGATATGTTCAAAACGATAGCATTTATGTAAATGTTAGTATTGAAACAAAATTATGAAGTATATTAATATAAATTGTATGCAATTATAACAAAACTTAAAAATACTTATAAGAAGGATAAATCTCCAATTCAGGGTATTGATTTTTCCAGGGGGTGGGAAGGAAGGAGGTGGGGAATTGAGATCGTAGCTGCCACTGTAATGTCATATTTTAAAAAATAAAATTCTGAAGGTAATATGGCAAAATGTTAAAATTTATTAAATTTTTGCAATATATACACAGATGTCTGTTTTATTATATTTTGTGTTTTTAGTGGTTTTGATATGTAAAAATAAAATCAAGGATACATATGAATGTAAGCATCTAAAAATTACACCTCTGATAAGAGTGATTGTCAAGATTTAGCTCATCCATTCTTAGCTTGTACAAGCAGAAACCTGATTTTATAAAATTGTGTCTAAACAATGCGATGCCTCTGTGATACTGTGGGAGAAGAGAAGAGGGAGAAGAAATGCAAACAAACACAAGTCTTTGGCTACCAAGAGGTTTTTGTTTCCTCCCAAATGGGAGCTCTTTGAAGGAAAGGATAGTCTTTGATCTTCTTGTACCAATCTAGTGCACCCAGCCAAGTACTAGGAACACAAAGACAGCTAAAAATATCAATAACAAAACTTTGAGTCGTTTTTCTGAACAGCTCAAAGCAGGTTCACATGGATTCCCTCGTGTCACCTCACCGGGGTCCTGGGAATCCGGTTCAGATCACGTTACCAGCGCCACTCTGCCTAATCGCAACAGTCTTGTCCTGTTCAATATGGAACCAGAAGGGCTCTGTTCTAAGAAAGATGACCTGGGAAATCCTGCCGAGATATGTGAGTCTGGATTGCATTTGGCTCGTAACTGGATTGATAATGCTGAGAACAATGACAGTGTGTTTCTCCGTTGGATTGTATTGAAAGGAACTTGCATTCAATACTTCTGACTGTGACGGACCCCGAGCACATTTTCTCTCAGTGCCTGCCACAACGTTTCTGAAGGTCCTCGTGGTTTCTCTCTATAAACTAGCATTTTGGGGGTTCTCTGTGTGAAAGATGTAGTGAGAGTTGTGTGAAGGTGATTCAGGAAAACCTTCTTCTATTAAATATATCTGTGTATAGATGGACATCTATTATGTATCAGTAAAAAATTTAGACAACAGAAAGTGAAACTTATAATTAGAAAAAATACAAAATAACATTGTAAGTGAAAAAAAAAGAATGCGGAGAAATTATGAAGTAAGAAGTCATCAGCAAATTGCAGCCCATGGGCCAAAACTGGCCCATCACTTGGTTTTGTAAATAAAGTTTTAATGCAACATAAACCAAGCTCATCTGTTTACATGTTGTCTACAACTGAGTTGAGTAGCTGGACAGAGACTCTACAGCCCACAAAGCCTAAAATATTTCCCATGTGGCCTTTTATAGAAAAAGTTTGCCAACCCCTGATTTAAACCATACAGTAGAAGTAGACAATCTAAGTTCTGAAACAAAAGCTTTGACCATAAACACAAATTGATATTTAATTACTGTTCTGCAAAGAAGCTAAGTAGAGCCTAATAGACATGGGTAGAGCCCAATGTGTCTTCTCAATGATTGTAAGTCAACTTTTTAGTTGGTACTTTATATCTCATTACCTAAAACCCTGCATCTGATCAGCCTGCCCTGTGTCAAATAGGTCATAATGAGCAGGCACAAGAGTTAGCACAGAAAAACTAAAGGGAAATACACAATAGTGAATTTAAAAAAGACACTTTATCTAAAAGCCAGTATTAATCTACCTGCCTGAGAGGTGACTCTTGGGCATACCTCCCAGCTCAGGTATACCTGAGCCTCAGGGACTATAGAATTTCAGCTCTCAGCTCAGTCTTGCTTGGCTCCTTAGAAAATCCTGACTAAGTTGGCTTCATCCCCATCAACAGGTGGTTTCTGGAATGATTCTAGAATTTGGTCTGCCTGGGATCCAGATTGTTCTCTACTGCTCCTGTGGGGATAAAGCCCCAACCGCAGTCTACGAGGCTAGGATTGTGACCTCTTTTTAACCCCCACCTGCTCTTACACCTGCCCATACTCTGTCCCGACTGTATGGTTTTCGTCTCTTCCTCGGTCAAAGTGCTCCAGGACCACGATTCTACCATGGGAGGATTTGAAACAGCTCAGACCCCTTAGCAGTTACAGCAGCCTGAATCCCAACCACATTTCCACTTGTCTTCAGACGAACCCACCAGCTCAGACTGCTGGGCGGTAAAAGCAGCCTGGATCATAACTGAATTTCTACTTTCTGTCATTGTGCTTTGGGCTGCAGCTGGGCCAGCCTCTTTGGCTCATCCTTTGCAAATCCAGGCTCGCCTTCCTTTCTCCGAAAGCCCATTTTTGAAGCTGCAGTGAGCCTTGCAAGTAAAAACATAAGGATTTTGTCCGTGGTCTTCCTAAGCTATAAAATATAAGCTTCAAATATCTGAAATAAACAGGGTAAGAGAAACAAGTCTGTTATGAGATGAATCAGTCACAACTGAGATATTTATCTAATGATTAAGCATCTTGCCTGTGAGCCCAGTTCTTCATATGAGTTCCTGACAGTTTTCTCAACCCCCTCCAGGAGAGAGGAATTGGTAAGAGGTCTGAACCCTTCCATCATATAGTGATCAGGGATTAACAGTTCACTCCAGCAGTCACTCCTGTACTCGCTGGAGCCTGTGGCCCTGCAATGCCACTCTAGACCTCACAGGTTCGCACCAGGGCCTCCGGTCCCCATATAGGAGAATGTCCATTTATACTGCCCAGTTAGTTCATCAAAACACATCATTGATTCCCTACTGTTACCCAGCCTTGCGAGAGGGTGGGCCAGACCCAGCAGCCACTGCTTACTCAGATGCTTGCAGAGTGTTATCTTGCTTTTTGTTTGGAGAACCCCAAGAGAAAACTAACCATTCCGCAAACTCCTCTGGGATCTAGTCCTTTATAATTCTTGTAAAGATTCACTGCATCGTGGGGGATGCCTTCAAGATGGCTAATTTTGTGTCTGGTCTTACTCCTTCCACTCTTGACCCTTTAGCCAGACAGAGCCCTCAACACATAAGTCAGATTGTATTTCTTCCCTGATTAAACTCTCTCGTAACCATAGTCAGTATTAGGGCTTGCGAGGCCCTGCACAGTCTGGCCCATGCCTGCCTCTCCACACTCTTTGACCTCCCTGTGCTCTTGCCACACTGGAGTGCCAAAGTGGACTCATTCCTACCTCAGGGCCTTTGCAGTTGCTGGTCCTACTGCCTGGAATGCTCTTCCCCAAGATATTTGTGTGGCGAGCTTAATCTTATCAGTCATGTCTTAGTACAAATGTCACCCCCTCAGAGAAGTCTTCCTGACCTAGGGTAGCTGAAGAGATGCCACAAGGCCCGCTCATTTTCTACCCCATTACCCTGTTTTATGGTCTTCATAGCACTTACGACTCTATGGATTTATGTTTATTTCTATTATTTATTTTATTTGTTCATTCATCCATTCCTTCTTTTTTTCATGTGCACATCCCAGCAAGAATAAGTCCCATGGAGGCAGAATTTCATTTGTCTTATTCAAGACTTTATATTTAGAGAATAGCAGTATGTGCTTAACAAATATTTTTGTCTTTTGGACTAAAGATTGAATGAATAAATGAAGCAATGCTTAGTTTTCTCCAATACTGCTTCCATCGTCATTCACCTTCCAGGAAGTATTTCATCTTCATCAGATCCTTAGCAACCAGACTCATGTTTCCTATATAACTTTCGTACAATCCCTAAATTGACTTCGAAGTCAAAGGTCTAAGATGCCTTGGTAGACAAGTAGGAAACTCAGTTTAATAGCCCCACTATTATAAAGTGCTAACAAAATTATTCCTCTAACTTTCATACCATTAAGCTTGCCCACAATTATTAATGAGAAGCTCCTCAAAATTTCCTTTGCTAAATGCTTATATATTCCTACAAGTTTATCGAATTAAATAATGGAGATGAACAGGCTATGAAAAGTTTAAAATACTGTGAAAATTAAGATTACATGTGCATTTTAGAGACATCTCTTATTGAGTTTCAGAAATGCACTTTCTTAAATGAAATTATTTAGATACAAAATGGTAGCCAATAGTTTTCGAAAGTGTCTAAGCCATATACTTTTAATTGATTTCATTACAATTGGTCTTGCAGGTGTATCGGCAAGGGTTCAAACAGAGAAGCAGAACCACATGGAATGATAAAGAGAATTTATTATAGGTATTTGACTTTCTGCAATTTTGGGAGCTAGTTCGGCCAGTATCTTTTCCCCCCATTGCTGAGTCTAAGTCAGCTGGGCAGGAAGTCGTAAAGGGAAGAAGGGCATGAGGTGTGGGAGGTCAAGGACAAACTGCACCCGTGAAGATGGACTAGATAGAACCTGTGTCTTTTTCTCACTGGGACTCATGGTGATGTCTGACTGTTTTCAAGCTTCCTCCTTTGATGATGTGAGTGACTGAAAAAGAGCTGGTGCATGCTACCACCAAGAAGCTGAAGAAGGAGACCTGGGAGGAGCTGGAAGAACTGAGGTGTGGATGCTGCCCCATGCCGGAAAGGTGACCCAGCAGATCTGTGACAATGTGCATGATGTGAGCTGCAACAGTGCCTGACTCTCAACTGATCTTCCCAATGGACACATAGCTGCTGCTTTCCTTCCACATTCTAAATTGCATAAAAATTCCTCTTGTGGCCAGTCATAACCCAAACTATGTGGGAAAGGGTATTCTGGGAAGCATAGTTCCAGTTTAGCTGATTTTACACAATACAAAGTCACCTTAGTAAGTAGCATATTCTACCGAGGTCTACAATCCATGCAGCTATAAATATATATATTTCTTTGAAACTCACTGATTCCAGGAGTCAATAGACCTGGGTACTAGTCTAGACTTCACCTCCAACTAGCACTTCACCTTTAGAGAGTCACTTTAGCACTCTGACCTTAAGTTATTACACTGATTAACCAAGGGCATTTAGAGGATGTCTTTAAATGGCTTTCCAATACCAACATGTCCTGACTGTAAGATTTATTTCTTATTATTTTATTTTATTTTTTGGTAGCAAAATGTTTATTTGTTTTGAGCATCTGGGTGCAGATGGGTGGAGGCCAGAAAAAGCTGTCCAGGACAGAAAAGGGAAGAACCTTGGGTTTTACAGAGTTTTTCTGGGAGGAGTAAATACTTTTCAAACAACTGGGAGGGATAAGGAAAGTAAGTTCCCCTCTTGCACTTCATTCCTGTATCTCCCTAGGGGTCCAGCAAAAGCTAGGTGCCTAATACACCTCTAGGAAGGGGAGAGGGGTGGGTTCTATAGGAGGTTTGGATGGAAGTTTGGGAAGAGTGAATTCTTCAAACCTAACATTCCACCCTTTTTATACATGTAAGAAAAGAAAGGGCAAGGTATGAGAAAGAGGAAAAAATTAAAAATTAGGAAGATTGGGAAGCAGGCGTCGTTGTCTTTCCCAGCAGGTTGCCTGCTAGTTTAAGAGAAGCAGCAAAGAGAATAGGGAGAGCTCAAGATTGATCTTTAGCTGTTATTAGAAAATTAAGAGATTCAAGGCCGCCCTAGCATTCCCCCCTTTCTGTTCTTAAAATTAAATTTCTGTTTAAAATGAACTCAGAAGTTGGGAAAATGGGCAGAGAGATCTTTCTTCTGTAGCTACTTCCTTCTAGGAAGGGGCGTAGAGATCTTTTTATGGAGTTCATTTAAATTATTAAATGGGAGGGGGTTGAAAATGGACAGTCTTGAAGTTAGAATAGAGGCAGGATGAGGTTTCTCAGGAGACACATGAGAAGTATACAGAGGAGGCAAAGCATGATAAGGAGCCGTAGCATATTATTGGAGCCTGGTATCCTTGATGTTTTTTTGAAAAAAGAAATGAGTATAGCAAACGCAACCAATAATCTTTGATAAATGCATGTATCTATATGTTAGTTCTAAATCTATGAAGTTTTAAAATATTTCTTATTTTTTAGAGATACACACTCAATTCTGTGGATGAAATGATATGATGTGTGGAGTTTGCTCCAAAACGAAAAGGCAAAGAAGGAAGTGCCAGGGAAGGGAGGGAGGGGTACACATGAAGCACAATAAGCCATAAATTAATAATTGCTGAAGTTACTAATTGTTGAGTGTGGGTAATGGGTTCATTAAGCCATTCTCTCCACCTTTGTATGTTCGAAATTCTCCATAATAAAGTGGTTTTAAAAATTGAATGTTGGAAAGTTTTGGTTATTAGATTTTGGTTTTTTTTTGTTTTATTTTTATTGTGGACTAAGAAAATGGGGTGTACGGAATTCTAAATTGGTGCTTTCTTATTTCAACACAAACTCCAATTTCTTCTCGCTTACATGGTTTCTGAAGGGAAGTTCAATATAATTCTTATCCTTGTTCTTCTATAGGTAGGATATTACATTGCTTTGAATTCTTTCAAGATTTACTCTCTGGCTTGCTGCAATTTGAATATGATATTCTAGATTTTCTTATATGTATCCTGCTTTGTGTCTCTGAGCTTCATGAATCTGTAATTTGATACCTGCAATTAATTTTGGAAAACTCTTGGTCATTATTACTTCAAGCATAGTTTTGCTTCGTTCTGTCTTTTCTTTCTTTTATTTCCATTATATGTACACAATACCTTTTGAAATTGTCCCATGATTCTTGTATATTCTTCTACTTTTTCCATTATATTTTTCCTTTAGCATTTCAGTTTGGTAGTTTCTACTGACATATCTTCAAGCTCACCAATTTTTCCCACAATGATATCTACTCTATGAGCCCATGAAAGACATTCCTCATTCATATTACAGTGTTTTTAATTTCTAGCATTTTCTTTTAGTTCTTTCTTAGAATTTTCAATTTCTGCTTACATTACCTATCTGTTCTTACAGGTTGTCTACTTTTTCTGTTAAGAGTTTTTTTTTAATTTCAAAGTATTATGGGGGTACAAATATTTTTGGTTACATGAATAGCTTTTATAATGCTTGAGTCATGGTTATAAGTATGCCTGTCACCCAGTTAGTATTCATTGTACCCATTAGGTAGGTTTTCACCCATTCTCTCCTATCGCCTGCTTGATTTTTGTTGAGTTTTACTTCCCTCTGTGCACATGTATGCTCACTGGTTAGTTCCAATTTAATAGCAAGTACATATGGTGTTTGTTTTTCCATTCTTTAGATACTTCATTTAGGACAATGGTCTCCAGTTCCATACATATTGTTGCAAAAGGCATTAAGTCGTCCTTCTTCATGGCTTAGTATTCCATGGTATACATATACCATATTTTGTTAATCCACTCATGAATTGATGGGCAGTTGGGTTGATTCCACATCTTTGCAATTATGAATTGTGCTGCAATAAACATTTAAGTGCAGGTGTCTTTGTGACAAAATGACTTCTTTTCCTTTGGGTAAATACCCAGTAGTGGGATTTCTGGATCAAATGGTAGGTTTACTTCTTTGAGGAATCTCCATACTGTTTTCCATAGAGGTTGTACTAATTTACAGTCCCAGCAACAGTGTATAAGCATTCCTTTCTCTATGCCAGAATCTATTGATTTGGACTTTTTAATAAAAGCCATTCTAACAGGGGTAAGGTGATATCTCCTTGTGGTTTTAATTTGCATTTCCTTGATGATCAGTGATGTAAAGCATTTTTCCATATATTTATTGGTCATCTGTCTATCTTCTTTTGAAAAGCTTCTGTTCATGTCTTTTGCCTACTTTTTGATGGGATTGTTTGATATTTGCTTGCTGATTTGCCTGAGTTCTTTGTAGATTCTGGTTATTAGCCATTTATAGAATGTATAGCTTGCAAATATTTTCTTCCATTCTGTGGGTTGTCTATTTGCTCTCTTGATTAATTCCTTGGCTGTGCAGAAGCTTTTTAATTTAATCAAGTCACATTTTTTATTTTTGCTGTTGCTGTGATTGTCATTGCGGTCTTCATAAATTCTTTGCCTAGGTTGATATCTAGGATAGTTTTTCAACATTTTCTTCTAGAATTCTTATGGTTTCATGCCTCATATTTAAGTCTTTTATCCATCTTGAATTAATTTTTATAAGTGGTGAGAGATATGGATCCTGTTTCATTCTTCTGCATGTGGGTATCCAGTTTTCCCAGAACCATTTATTGAATAGGGGTTCTTTTCTCCAGTGTGTATTGTTGTCTGCTTTGTCAAAGATCAGTTGGCTGTATGTGGATGGTTTTATATCTGAATTTTCTGTTCTGTTCCATTGGTCTATGCCTCTATTTCTGTGCCAATACCGTGCAGTTTTGGTTATTATAGCCTTGTAGTATAGTTTAAAGTCTGATAATGTAATGCCTCCAGATTTGTTCCTTTTGCTTAAGATTGCTTTGACTATTCAGGCTCTTTTCTGTTTCCAAACGAAGCGTAGATTATTATTTCTAGATCTGTGAAATATGATGTTGATATTTTGATGAGCATTGATTGCATTGAGTCTGTACAACACTTTGGCTAGTATGGACATTTTAACAATGTTGA
>NW_012136414.1:3752737-3753273 GCF_000956105.1 Propithecus coquereli | reverse complement strand
ACCCATGAACTTCACAAAAAGCTCCTTGTAAAATGAGGAATTGGAGCTGATTCTGATAATTCTACCATGTATGGGGGCAATTAAACAGACTAAAAATATGTACAACAGATGGTTAGATGTTTCCCAATCTCATGCCCTCTTCCTGGGCCCTCAGGATGACTACGTTTCCCAGCCCCTGTGGTAGTTAGGGTCACTTGGTGACCACATGCGACATGTATTCCCTTAGGCCTTTTCATAAACCTCCCTGCACAATCCCCCGTGTTCTCATTTCCTCTTCTTGTGGTGACTGTGGAGACCGTGTGTTAAATACGTAAGCATCCTGGAGTCATGGCTGGGAGGAGAGCTGCCCCAGAGAGCCAGCTGCCCCACAGTGGGCTATATATTAACTGGCTAAGATTTCATGGTCTGTCTGCTACTTCCACATATGCTTCAGCATGCTTATCCTGAGCAACATTCCAGGATAGCTTGATAGATATGCAAAGCAAGTATCTTCATAGGTACAGCATATAGGACCAGGATCTTCCAATGCACCCGTG
>NW_012136414.1:3749210-3752687 GCF_000956105.1 Propithecus coquereli | reverse complement strand
AGGGAAAGAATAAGTGAAGGTAAAATAATATATTTTATTTTTATTATTCTCAATTTATCTAGCAGATGATTATTTAATATAATAATAGCAACAATATACTGAATATAATTATAGCTATGGATAAGTGAAACTAATGATGGCAATATTATAAAGGATAGGAAGAAAAAAATGGAAATACTTTGTTATAAGGTACCTGCACTACCTATGAAGTGGTATAGTGTTTTTTGAAAGCGGACTTAAATTTAGTGTAAATGTATTATATATTGCAAACTTGAGAAATACCACTAATATAATTTTTAAAGAAGAATAATTGATGTGATAAGACAGGAGAGAAATGGAATCATACAAAATAATCAATTAAAAGGCAGAAAAAGAGGGAGATAAAAAAATAAAGTGAAATGAATAGAAAAGAATTACAAACGTGGCAGATATTAATCCAACAATATTACTTTAAACACCAGTAGTCTAAATACATCAATTAGAAGAGATTAACGGAATGGGCAAAAGAAACAAGACACAATTACATATTGTCTACTGAAAAAACCCACTTTAAAAATAAAGACACAGACCAAAATTAAAGGAATGAAAAACATAAAAGAAATAAAAATTAGAGAAGAAATTAATGTAATTTAATAGAGGGAAACAATAAAGAAAATTAATAAAACCAAAAGAGCAACATAATTGGTAACCTTCTAGGCAGACTAACCACAAACAAAAGAGAGAAAGCACACAGTACAAAAATCAGAAATAAAGGGAGGCTGCATCTACTGATCCTCTGAACATTAAAAGAACTCTATGTTCACAAATTTGATAACTAATATAAAATGCACAAATTCTGTGAAAGACAGAAACTACCAAAACTCACATGAGGAGAAATCAATAATTCAAATGAGCCTATATCTATAAGATAAATTGAGTTAATGATTAATAACTTTCTAACAAATGAAGCACCAAGCCCAGATGATTTCACTGGTGAATTCTTCCAAACATTTGAGAAAAAATGATACTAATTCTTTATAATCTATCTTATTCTATCATGTGTTGCTAAAAAGGAATACCTGAGGCTGATAATTTATGCAGAAAAGAGGTTTCTTTGGCTCATGGTTCTTCAGACTGTTCAAGAAGCATTGCACCAGCATCTGCATTCGGTGAGGGCCTCAGGCTGCTCGCACTCATGGCGGAGGCGAAGGGAGCCCGTGTGTGCAGAGATCACGTGGTGAGAGATAAGCAAGGGAGCTGCCAGGCTCTTTTTAACAACCAGCTCTCTCCTGGTAGGAACTACTAAGGGTGAGAACTCACTCACCCTGTAGGGCAGGCATAGTTTATTCGCCCTACCTCCAACACTGGGGATCAAATTGCAACATGAAATTCGAAGGGAGCAAACATCCAAACCATAGCGCTCTTCCAGGAAATAGGAGCAGAAATACTGTAGACTTTTATTTCTTAAGAACAAAGCTATTTTTTTATCCCTAGATACATTATAACAGATCATTATTCTTTCATTTTTTTAATGTGATACTACTTGATCAATACACTTTTATATACCAACAAAAAAAAAAAAAAAGAAAAGAGGGGTGTAATTGCTCCATTGTTAAGATCTCTAGGAAGACAAAGACCTCTGCCCATATAATAATGTTTACCTATTATTCCCTATGAATTATTCTCCCTCCCTCCCTCCTCTGGTGCAGAATGCAAGCCCAGACTTGGGAACTGTTGTTCACTCACACAGCAGAACATTAAAACATTCAATGTAAAATGTAATTCAATTCCCCTGTTTTCAGGGAGGCGCTTCATCCTTGCTCCCACCAGAGCCTTCCTGGTCCACCTTGACCAAAGAATAAACCTCCTGTCTTGTGTCTGTGTTGGAGGGGATAGCCACTTGGCTGCAAGGGCTGAGAAGTGGCTTTGGAAGTCTGTTTCTTATTAAGACTTGAGTCCTGTTTTATGTGCCCCATCCTGTGTCCCAGACTGACTGGCTGGGGAACTGGGGTGGGAATTGTCTTCCGGCGGGTAGGGCTCTGTTTTCTGGGTTTCAATAAGTCAGTTGAAACTAATCCTTTTTAATTTCCATCTTCTAAACTATTATTGACATATATTGTTTCCTATAGTCTCATCTATAATTCTTTTTGTTCGTATTAATTGGTATCATTTTTATCCTTCATTCTAAATGTTAGGGCTTGAGGGGGGCTGGAGATAAATGCATTTGCTTAATCCAGTCCCTATAGATGGAAATCCCTGCTTGAGTGTGTCAACTCCGTCCATTTATCCCCTTGTTTTCATAGAATGCATTTCAGGTATCTTACATGGATCTACAACCTTCCATTCTTCCTCATGTATTAACTGGCCCTCTATCTTGAACCATGCCTGCCTGGACTTGCAGGATCTGTCAGGCTCTCTGCTGAACTGGATTCTGACTTTTAGAATCTTTTGATCAGCCCTGTCTCTTCTGACATGAGTAATGCTTCATTGAATAGAATTATTATTCTAGCTTAACCAAATCACTCAGAGTGATTATTACCATCAAAAACATCCAGACACGCTGTGCAAAAGTGCACTTATCTGTGTTTAAGCAGAACCCAAACTAATTCTACCTTCCTGAAGGTTACGATGCCAAATCCTCTTTAAGTACAAGCAGCTATAGTGATTCCATTTGTGTTCATTTGCAGGCCCAGTGAAAGGGGATTTTCTTTTTCTTGCAGGGGTCAAAAGTTCCTTCTGATCATTTTCTAAGTAGTATGTCAAGTGTATTTGGAGGAGTGAAAGGCTTCCGGGGTTTTGGACACAGCTCTTTCTGTCCACTTTGCAGAAATTTGGTGGACAGGAAAGGCCTGGAAAAGAAGGAGCTGGGGTATCAGTAGGCAGCTTGGGAAATTGTGCAAAGCCCAGCAGAACGGAGCTCCCACTGCCTACCTTCCCTTGTGTCTGCAAGCTCTGACCACAATCCAAATTCTGTGGAGCAGGAATTGTGACTCTGGGCCAATTCGCAAAGCTGCACTTGAAATGTGTACTTTAAAATCTCTGCTCTGATTTAGACAGCTTTCTGTATTATAGAGAGTGGTTTTGACATAGGAATTAAGGTAAAATACTTCAATGAAGAAAACACTCAAATTCCATGGGTTCCATTTTTGCCTGTTTACTTCATGTTGCAAGATCAGAAATAAGGCCTTCAAGAAACATATGAAAAAATGCTCAACATCTCTAATCATTAGGAAATGCAAATCAAAACCGCAATGAGATATCACTTAACTCCAGTGAGACTGGCCTTTATCGAAAAGTCCTAAAACAATAAATGTTGACGTGGATGTGGAGAGATAGGAAGACTCATACACTGTTGGTGGGACTGCAAACTAGTGCAACCTCTGTGGAAAGTAATATGGAGATACCTCAAAAAGCTACAAGTATAAATACCATTTGATCCAGCAATCCCATTCCTGGGCATCTACCCAAAGGAACAAAAGACATTCTATAAAAAAGACA
>NW_012136414.1:3733030-3735669 GCF_000956105.1 Propithecus coquereli | reverse complement strand
TTAGTTGTCCAGATCATTTCTTTCTATATTTTAGTAGAGACGGGGGTCTCGCTCTCGCGCAGGCTGGTCTTGAACTCCTGACCTTGAGCGATCCACCTGCTTCGGCCTCCCAGAGTGCTAGGATTACAGGCGTGAGCCACCATGCCCGGCCTTGAGTTGTTTTTAAATGAAGGAAATATGAAGTTCTAGAAACACGTACCCAGAGCCAGTATTGATGTTCTTGGCTAAAGAGCAGAGCGGGATGGGAGAAACTTGTGAACTCTGAAAAAGCTTGTTTATCCGCCTTCTGTTTTTTATCTGTGCTTTGAAAAGAAGGTATTTGTCATATAAACTATGGAAGCCCGTCAGTGTTACTAAATCCTAGCGCTCACATCAGGTAGGGCTGCCGGGGGAAATCTGGGTGGCAAATGCCGGGTTTTGATTTCAATCGAGTCCTATTAGAAAGGCTCATCTTTGCAAAGCATATTGTGTGTTTGGAAGAAATAACTCTTTTTTTTAATTCCCACAACAAATTATAACTAAAGGAAATACTTTGAATTTTTAAGAATTTTCAGCCTTCTACCAATATTAATCTGCTGGTGTTAGCTTCTCAACATTTTGTTAAAAAGCCAACCAAATGTATTTGTTGTTCTAGGTGAATCACTGGACCACATGAAATTTTTAAAATCTAATTTTGGTCTTCTTTTTAAGGTAGTATCAATAGCTTTAAGTAACCAAAGAAAATCCATCCAACTCTCTACAGAATGCTAATCAACAAAGGTTTCATTGTTTTCAGAACTACATGATAAATCAGTTTTATGTCCTGTATGTGCAAGTTCTAAGGTTTTAGAGGCGAATGCTAAAAGCAAGATCTCAAGTATGACTCTGTTATTTTTCTACATAAAATGAACAACAATAGCAACAACAAAAAAACAAGACCAAAATCCCAAACTCAACTGTCCAACAAATGCCAGATGGTTCTTATCTCATAAAAACTCACATAGATATCAAGACGTCACATTGGCAGAGAGGCCTGTTGGTTTTTGTTTTTTATACTGTCTCCACTACTTATTATCTTATCTATGAATTTTCCCTACAGTGAAAAATAAATAAGATCCTTCCTTCCACATATGTGTCTGCTCTAGGAATTGAGGGGATTTCTGCCGTCTTTTTCCATGACATTGGGAACTGTGATGGCCGGTGGAAAGAACTCAGTTGCAGAACATCAGCAACAAATGTTTTAGGGGTTCCTAAAACACTGTTGAAGGAACAGAGTTGGGAGTGTACCCTCTAGTTCCTAGTGTTCTTAGGGAGATAAAACCTGCTGTAGCCTGAAGTATAACCACACACGAGCAGTGACACTTTAATTTTTGTTTTGTTTTTCTGGGTGGAGATCAGAAGTCTTCTAACACAGAGCATATCCACCCTTGGGAAAGTCCCTCCTATAGATGGCAGAAAGAAATAATCTGACCTGATTCTAGGTGCTTCTGGCAGTTCAGCTACATAGATTTGGCCACTAGACTTTTCTCATTTAACAAACAAAAGCCACTTGAGAATTCGAGGCTATTTAGGATGGTGGCTGTGGTTTAAATGGTTAACAATGATCAAAAGACTACATAGTCTCTAAAATCTCCCTTATGATTGTGTTAATTAATGTAATAAATAGCAATTGCCTTTCCAAAGTATTATTATGCACAGAGTTAGTGAAGGGTAGTACAGCATGGCACACGCAGCGTGTTATTACTCACTTCGCGGAGAGTAGCAATGGTTCCCACTGCACTGCAGTCATTTTTCATTGTTTCTTATGCATATGTCTTGTCTCCTTAGTAATTATCAAATACCTGAAAAGGGGAGACTGTATCATTGTTCTTTTTTATTACCTTTTCCAGAAGGGAAAATGGAGTGCAGTTGACTCCATATTGGTGAATTACTTCCTGCTGAATGAATGTGATGGAGGGAGTGCCCACTCTAGCTCTCAGTCCTAGTTTTGTGCTCCGACCATGAGTCTGGCTCTTGGAATGTCAGGACTTTGTAGTGGACTCTGGAGGTGCACTGATGACACCTTTAGCTACCTTTACCAAGCTCCTCCTTTACACTCGTGCTCAGAGAACAAACCCTGCCTCCTTCTGCAGGGAATTAACATTGCTGCACTTTTGTGCTTTCTGCTTTATAGCTTGGCTCATGGTAGAACTAAGTGGAGTTTTAATTATTTTCCCCAAGAGTGGCAAACATAACTTTAAGCAATCTCTGTTTTCTAGCCTTTGCTTAAATAGTGCAACATGGTAATTGACATCTACCATGCATGAAGACTAACTATGTGGTAAGCACACAGCAAGTGCCATATATATCTCCTCTCCTCCAGACTTCTGTCCTCACTCACCATGCTCAGCCCCAGTGGCCTTCTTTTTGCTTTTTGGGGGCAACAAGTGTACTTCCATCTCACAGCCTTTCAATTTGCTGATGCCTTTGCCTGAATCACTGCTTTAAAATGCTCTTTCTTCTGCCTCATATAAATGATGCCACCCATCACTTAGGTCTCAGCTCAATGCTAACTTCCCAACAAGACTCACATAACCAACTTCTCCGTCACAGCGTTCATAGCATTTACTACCATTTGAAATTATCTTGTTTCTTTATTGGCTTACTTGTTCATTTTCTGT
>NW_012136414.1:3730556-3732980 GCF_000956105.1 Propithecus coquereli | reverse complement strand
AGCCAAAAGTATTACAATTGGATTCCAATGATGTGTAAGAAAAAAAGAAATAAAACAACTTAAGAATGACTCTTGAATTTTTAGCTGGTCCCATTTACTAAAATTAGAAAGATTGAGGTAGGATTAAAATTGAGGGAAGGGCAAGGGTTTTGTTTTGGATATGTGGAATTTGAGCTGCCTGTTAGATGTCCTTTGGAAGATGTCTAGGAAGTTCAAAATGTAAATGTGGAGCTCATGGGAGAGCTGGTGACTGGACCATATGAATGGTAGTGCATGCTGGGGTGCAGATGAGATCAATTAAGGATTTGATGCGGATATAGAAGAGGGCAGTGGACTGAGCCTGGGGGTGCTGTGATGTTTAGAAGTTAGGAAGAGGAGAAATTGCCCACACAGGAGACTATAGAGGATCCTTTGCCAAAGCAGAAGGAAAACCAGGCCAGGTAGTATTCTGGAAACCAAGTGAATAAAAACTTTCAAAATGGTGGAAACAATCAACAGCATCAAATATTATCAGCCATGTTAAGTGAGATGTGGACGCTTGAAACTGGATTTGGCAAGATGGACCCACTGGTCACATGAACAGGAGTGACTGACGAGTAGTTGTGGGGTCGAGTTGAGCAAATTGATATTATTTAGCAACTTAACAGCTGGCTAAGAAATACAATGAATGCCAAAAACAAAAACAAAAAGAAACAAAAAACCAAGCCCCCCAAACCCTAATATTCTTCTTAAGCTTAACAATGTACTAATGTTAAAATTAAAATAGCTGAGGTTGCTAGACTTCAAGGTCATGGTTAGGTTCCATGAAACTTGGGTTCATAAAATAAATGAATGCTGGAGTTGGGTTCTTGAGACAAAGTGCTCAGGACCACAGGCAGAGTAGGATAAAGAGACCACGCAGTTTCCAGAGCTATGTGGTCTGAGTTCAGATTCTTGATCTTCAAGCTGTGCAATCTTCACTAAATCAAACTCTTGAATTTTGGTCTGTTATAAAGTAGGAATATTAATGATCATTTCGAGAAGTTGCTTCTAGAATTTACTGAAATAGCATATGCAAAGGGACTGGTACACAGCTTAGTCTCTTGGCTTATTTCTCTAAGATGTTATCGAAAAGTCATGGAAACACTCCGTCTACATCCTTGAACACTGAAGCTCACACAAAGGGATGGGCTTCTAGGTCCTTGGATTTCTTTCATCCTGGAGAAATAAAAAATAGTTAAATTTTTAAAGGTCAGCTTCTGTTTCATCCAAGTGTGGGCAAAGTTAATAGTCACTGTGCTCAGAACTCTTTTCCTGGAAGGAGCTATTCTATTGTTTTCTTTTGCAAGAGAAGCAATTTCTCTTTCTCTCTTTCTCTCTCTCTTCCTGTCTCCATCTTTCTCTCGATCCTTCTGTATATCTTCCTTTTCTTCTTTCTTCTTCATGATTTTTATTTCCTTTTATTTTCTGATTTTACAAATAATACTTGTTTATTTTAGGGGGAAAGGAGGACATTTTTAATTCTCAGAGAGAATTTCCTACCAGGTAACATCTTGATTCACTTCTGGTTGTTCAGCTTCCACCTGGTTGAGGGCCAAGAGGACCCATTCCTGTTCTCATTTAGCAGACAGTGGGCAAACATAATAAAAGACCTCTGTGGAAACTTCTATGGATCTTAACTTTGTGATCTCTTTCAAACACCTCCCTTTTTACCCGCCACTCTTTCTTTCTGCATAGTATCTTTTGAGCTGGGGAATTCGGGTTCTCAACAACCTTTGGAGTGTCTGAGCTCCTGCTCTTCTTGCCCGATTGACCAGGGTGTGATTTAGCCCTGGCAGTCTTCCGTGCTCAGCTCTGAGATGCTTTCCAGTAACTGGCCATCCACAGCCATTGCTCAGGAAGAAGACAACTTCTGTGCCTGGTGACAAATGGTGGCATTTCACAAAGGTGATTCCTGGAGCTCTAGGGGAAGCAATTACTCTCCTAAGAGAGTTGTGGGTTGAGCTGTTGCTTTTGCTATTGTTCCATGGAGTTACGTACATCTTAGAGACAAGATGTGCTCCAGGCATCCCTCAAACAAGGTTACAACCCCTATTTTTGCCTAAATTGTGTTTGTCCCTCTCAGCTGCCATTCTATGAAGAGGAAGGAGGCAGCTTTTCTTAGGACTGACTGAGTGGTACAGAAAGAAACAGGACCCACACGCTGACTGGAGCTAGGATTTTTTCCTATTCCTGGAATGAGCCAGGTTTCTGTGTTCTTGGGGAGCCTTCAAGTGCTTACATGAACTCAGCAGCCGCTTGTGATTTATATTTTGAATCTTGCCCAAGTTTGTGTGGCAAACTTTTGGTTTAGTCTGTGGGGGAGATTTTGAGCTTAGTATGAGAAGGCTGCTTAAAAGCCGAATGATGTAAGTTCGTGTGCAATTGCTTTGAGTTGTTTTTATT
>NW_012136414.1:3728543-3730506 GCF_000956105.1 Propithecus coquereli | reverse complement strand
CTAATAATAATACTTAATGCTTTTCTTACCTTTTTATTTCTGCCTCCTTCTCTGCTTCTCTCCTTCAATTATTATTATCCAACATTCATTGAGTTCCTGCTGTTAGAGATTTTTTCAAAAAGTGGTAAAGACATGTATTTCTGTCTTCAAGGCACTTACAATCAATGCAATAATTTATTGAAATTGTCGTTCAGTTAAGAAGAAGAGAAAATGTTTCAAAAAGAATCTGATTTTTATTTTCCATTTTCCATTTCATTTAAAATTGCATTCTCCATTCTCTGGTCTGTTCCACTTTGTCTTTGAGCAGAAGCATTGTCATCATCTAAATCCATCATTTTTTATAACTCACATGCCGCCCACACTGCTCAATTCCCCCCTTTTGTTTTCTCACAGAGGGATGTTTCATCTTTGGTTTGGTTTGTTAGCCCTTAATTAGGAAGTCTGCCTCAAACCTACCCATCCTTTCCCTTGAAATACAACCGACTGCAAGTTAACTCATCTGTTTCGTATTTCTACATGCACAGCTCACGGGACTAGAGTTGGTTTCTTCAATTATCTTAATTGAATCTATCTTCTTCTACACGTAAAAGTTTTTAAAGGAAATGTGAATTGTGCAAGCATAGGCAAAGACCGTGATGGATACTAATCGGATGGGTGGCCCATGATACTAAGGAATGTTTTTGCCTCAGTTTCCCAATCCTGGGAATTACCTCTAGGGTAATGAATGGCATAAAAAGGGCATGCAATGTTGCCACTGTTGTTTAAAATACTTTAATATTGTGGAATATCATAAAATGCGGCTCCCAATTTCATGACACTGAGCAAGAACATGTAATGTGTGATATTTCTTTAGTGAACTTCATTGTCTGATTTGGATTTATCAAGCAGTGACATGCCTTCATTCTTACTCTAGAAAGGGAGAGGTTATATTGTTCCGATGAGATAAAATAAGCTCAAATGAATTTAGCTTGTAAAGATAATTTTTTGGCTCACAATTCCCCCTCTTGGCCTTTTCACACTATGTCTTGCTTTTATATATGTATATTATTTTCCACCTGCTTAAGGTGAAAGTGACCTTCAAAAGTCTGACAGTGAGATTAATTTTTTCTGCTTATTCAAACAAACCATAAAAAATATCTAGGTCCGTAAGATTATAGGGGATGAAAATGAGGGGTAACTTTTCTTCTTCTATATTAAAAATTTTTTTCTCTTAAGTCTACTTAGTTCATAGCTGGAATTATTTCAGCTATTTTTCCACTTTAAAAGGACAATCTGTTTCAACAAAATAGATAGAAGTTCCATTACACATGAATACTTATTTTATAAAATAGGATACAGGATCGCTATCATGCCTTAAGAATATTATTCATTTTACCAAAATCTGATTTGCACACAGGCTTTCAGACAGTTGCCTGAAATCATACATCCCATTCTCCACAAAGAAGATAGTCATCTTTTAAAACATTAATCAGACGATGTCTTGTCCTTCCTTATGATCCTATGGTAAATCCTATTGTATTTAGAATAGAATCCAAACCACTTACTGTGGCCTATAAAGCCCAATGTCATTTGGTTTGTCTCACCTCTGCAATGTTATCTCTTACTAGCTTCTCTTTGCTATATGAATTCTCCCACACTAACTTATTGATTCATCTACTCATTTGACAAATATTTTGGGGGGACCTAATATGTGTTAGGCACTGTATATACTGTAAATATCACTGAGAAAAAAAGGCAGCACAATCCTTGCCCATGTGGAGCTAAAATCCTTGTGGGGAACAGATAATAAACAAAATGATATATAATATACTAGTGATAGATCCAGTGAAACCAAATACAGCCTGCCGTCAGGGCAAAGATGGAGGGAGATATCTTTAAAAGGAATGAATGAAATGAGAGGATAAATTATGAGATTTGGTGAAACAGCAGTCAAGGCAGTGAGCATAGCAAGTGCAAAGGCCCT
>NW_012136414.1:3714812-3717918 GCF_000956105.1 Propithecus coquereli | reverse complement strand
CTTGGTGTTGCAGAGCCAGAAAATGGAGGAATTTTGTGTGTCGCTGACTTTATCAGATCTTCATAATCATCAACATCTGTATTTTCATTCTCAGTCTCACCTTTGTCTACCATCACAGTAATCACCTTGGTGCGTGGACAATGGATAAGCTTAACCTTAGGACATTTAGTAATTCACTTATAGATGCCCTGACATGCTCTAGAGAAATTTCACACAGCTCAAAAATGCTCACCCTGAAACTAGATACCACTCCTGGTCAAATGAGTGGAAGAGGAAAAGCATCCCAAGAATAGATGAGATTAAAAATGTGAAATGGAAGCAGGAGTGAGATTAACACACACAGTGCTCGTGAGAATCTGTGTTGCATTTTCTAGGGGTGAGACGCAATTTTGGCTTTACGTTGTCTAGAAGAGAAAGAACAATTACATCCTTCACAGGGCTCACAAGACAAAAACTAAGCAGTGATTCAAAAGCAGAACAGCGTTGAGACCCCAGAGAAGTATCTTTGGCTTTTCTCAGAAAGAGGACACCATGTGATGGGAGGAACCATATTCTCTACAGCATCTATGTGGTAAATATAGTCATAGGGTTCGTGTTTTTGCCTATAGTATGACAGCACACCAAAGCCCAAGTGAGTGAAAACCAAATCTGTGGGGACCTTGAAAATAATTTTGTGGAAATCCCCAAGAACAATTCTACGGGGAACCAAAAATGATGTTGTTTGGTTGTCCAGCTTGGTGCTGGGTGCCTTAACCCAAAGGATACACATTAAATCATTTTGGAAGGATCAGATTTATATCAGGTCATAAATATTCAGTACTGATCAGCATCTGGGACATACACACACACGCACAATACTTGTGGTAACTCCCTGGAGTGCAAAGTGTCTGACACCGGTTAGATGTATAACCATAAGCTTTGACAATTAATGAAGCTCAGAATAAGCTGGTATACCTGGCATAGATCTTTGGGTCCGGGGAAGGAAATCTTAGGGATTGTACTTGAATTTAAAGAGTTATTAATCTTAATGTACCCTTAACTTGTGCAATGGGGAGTATTGTAGATGGGACAAATTTTTCTTTTATCATACTCTTTTCTGTCACCTCGTGGCAGGTCTGAGGCACTGGGGCCACCCACTTGGCTTTCCATTTATGAAGAGTAGCTTATTCCTGCCATGGTTTGCAGAAAGTGGAACATTTACTTGTGTGCCTGGACTGACACTTCATCCAGTCTCCTGTAAGCAGTGATTTAATTTTGTCTAAATTTATTGAATCACCTAGATGGCTCAAAGTCTTAAATGGCTCTAATAATATTTCCACACACAAGTCATTTTCAACAGTGGATTGATTATACAAGATGGGAAACCTTTGGCATGTCAAGCATATGTACAGTTTCTGGGAAATAAGTCAATGAAACACTAAACAGTCCATTTAGGAACTAATAACATCGGCCCTAAGGCTACAAGAGCCATTCAGATGGGGCTTCCTCTACGAGGGGCACATGGTCTCTCTGAACTGGGTAGTAGAGTGGATTTCATCAGATAAGCTGTCAAATGGTTCATAGAACATGCCTTGGAGAATTAAGCTTCCACTGTTCATACAATTTTATCAGACACTAGCAAAGTAGATTTTCCAGTAAAACAGGAAATTGCCCTAAGGCTAAGCTTTTGAACATTTATTCAAGATGTACTTTAAATGCTGTTTCAGCTGTCACTTTTTGCTATCGGCAGAAATGTTTTTGCTTTTGTTGCAGATGAACAGTTCTCTTTAATCACCAAAATCAACTAAAGTGCAGGGAAAAACAAGAGCTGTAAAATTAGAGCGTTTGCAAGGAGGGCTGAGAGTAGGTAGGTTTAGACACAAAAGCAATTTGAGCTGATTTGGAAGCACGGTTGAGATCTAGAATTGGCAACAAAGAAACCTATGTTTCTTTTAATGATGTTAATAAGATATACTGTATTATAATACATAAAGGGTCTCTATAGTATAGTGGTTAAAAGCATAGACTCTGGAGCCAGACAGCCTAGTTTTAGACGTGAGTTTCAACAATTGTAACGTTGTGGTTTTCCACAAATCACTTAACTACTTTCTTTGTTCCTCAATTTCCTCATCTGTAAAACAGGAATAATTTCATAATCCACAGGGCTATTGGGAAGAATAGGTATAATACTTATAAAGCATTATATAATTGTTTGCTGTTATCACTATAACTTTGTATAAAATCAGTAAGAGATCATATGAAAAATAGAATATAAACATATTATTGACTCTATATAGTAGTTTAAAGTATCAGAATTAATAACTTCTGAAAGGTGTATCGATATAAAATTTTAAGAACTAATACAAAACTTCAAACTTTGTTTAGGAAGTGCAGAATATATATCTCAGAAAAATAGAATGAATGAATATACAGCAAATGAAACACTCAATTTTCAGTAATTGGAATGCAGGACAATTAAAACCTTCATACCTTTCAGTACGAAATAACCTCCTGGTAGATTCCTTATCACAGCCAATATATGAAAAAATACAGTTATTCCCCATTTTATTATTTATGAATCTAAACCAGCGTCTCGGGAAACGACTGGTTGATCTCATGTGGTGTTCATGTGGTCCTCCACTTTCTTCTAATCTGAGAACAGAAGAGCCATTAATATCTTTTGCCTCAAGTCATTTCCTCGGTGTAGTAAAAGAAACTGAAGTTACCTCCTTGACACTTGTCTTAAGAGGCAAACTTAACATTAAATTACAGTCCAAATCTGCAAGTTTTTTATTTCTGAAGAAACAAGCTGCTTCATGGTACTTCATCAGTCAGCATGGAAAACACAAGCAACACTGACCTCTGACCAGCTATTGGCCTGAAGTAATTGGTGCTATAAAGTTATATTAGGAAGATAACAGAGACTCTTTCTAAAGAGATATATTGTTTAAGGTGTCAGTATCTCAGAAGATGCTTTCTGTTTTGTTATTCACACATAATTTGAAGGTAGCCATTAACACAATTAATTGAAGGTGGCTATGAATGCAACACAATTATAATTTTTAAATAATTTCTTACTTTACTAAGGTGTTATAATTATTTTAGTACTTATTACCAAAAACCATAG
>NW_012136414.1:3708044-3713721 GCF_000956105.1 Propithecus coquereli | reverse complement strand
GGGGATCTCGCTCTTGCTCAGGCTGGTCTTGAACTCCTGACCTCAAATGATCCTCCTGCCTTGGCCTTCCAGAGTGCTAGGATTGCAGGCATGAGCCACTGTGTCCAGCTGTGAAAATTTTATTTTTAAGAAAATATTTTACAAACCATTGGATTGTAACACATTAAGTAGTTTAAAATATGATGTTTATTTTAGAATTATAGAATATTTTATTTGAAGGACCTCAGAAGCTATCTGGTCAGTGCATACTTTGATCTAATACGTGAATCTTGCCCACATTCATCCTCTACTAACTCTTTCCATAATGTGGATAATTAAGATAATTTCTACTTAGGGAAATTTGGGTGGTTTTGTAATTTCTTCTTTTTCTATTTGCTTGGATAGAAATATGTATTAAAGTTTTTTAAAAAGCTAACAAAATGAAAAGCCAATCAGTGTGATAAGAGCCAAGATAGATACATGCACCATGTAACTCTGCCTAGGATCTAGAAATGGGTGAGTTTTTCTGGAGAAGATAAGCCCCATATTGGGCTTTGACAAACGAGGAGGAGTTTGAGTGGTCTGGATAGAAAGTCAAACCAACCGTGGTATTTCCTTAAGCCAAAATCTAATCCAGAGCAAGTTTCAAACTTTCTTCAATTTTATGAAGGCTGAGAGAATTGAGGAAGCTGAAGAAGAAAAGTTTGAAGATTGAAGTTGGTTCACGAGGTTTAAGGAAAGAAGCGACCTCCATAACATAAAAGTGCCAGGTGAAGCAGCGAGTGCTGATGAAGAAGCTGCAGCAAGTTATCCAGAGGCTCTAGCTGAGATCATTGGTGAAGGTGGCTACGTTATACAATATATTTTGAATATAGACAAAGTAGCCTTCTATTGGAAGAAATGCCATCTAGGACTTTCATAGCCAGAGAAGATAAGTCAATGCCTGGCTTCAAAGCTTTAAAAGACAGGCTGACTCTCTCGTTAGGGGCTAACACAGCTAGTGACTTTAAGTTAAAGGCAATCAATAACTCACTCGCCGTTTCAAAAATCCTGGGGCCCTTAAGAATTATGCTAAATCTACTTTGCCTATGCTTTATAAATGGAACAACAAAGCCTGGATGACAGCACACCTGTTTACAGCATGGTTTACTGAATATTGTAAGCCCAGTGTTGAGACCTACTGCTCAGAAGCAATGATTTCTTTCAAAATATTACCATGCATTGACAATGTATCTGGTTACCCAAGAACTGTGATAGAGATTTACAGAGGTGAATGTTGTTTCCTTGCCTGCTAACACAGTATGTTTTCTGCAGCCCATGGATCAAGGAGTCATTTTCACTTTCAAATCTTATTATTTAAGAAATATACTTCATAAGGCTATACCTGCCATAGATAGTGATTGCACTGACAGACCTGGGCAAAGTAAATTGAAAACCTTCTGGAAAGTATTCACCATTCTAGAGATCATTAAGAACATTTGTGATTCATCAGAAGAGGTTAAAATAATAACATTAACAGGAGTTTGGAAGAAGTTTATTCCAACCCTCATGGATTACTTTGAGGGGTTCAAGACATCAGTGGAGGAAATAACTGCAGATGTGGTAGAAATAGCAAGAGAACTAGAATTAGAGATGGATCCTGAAGACGTGACTAAATTGTTTCTATCTTATAATCAAACTTGATGGATGAGGAGTTGCTTCTTATGGATGAGGAAAGAAAGTGATTTCTTGAGATGGAATCTACTCCTGGTGAAGATTCTATGAACATTGTTGAAATGACAACAAAGGATCTAGAAGATTATATCGATTCAATTGATAAAGCAGCAGCAAGGTTTGAGAGGATTGACTCAATTTTGAAAGAAGTTCTACTGTGGGTAAAATGTAACCAAACAGCATCACATGCTACAGAGAAACTTTTTGTGCAAAGAAGAGTCAATTGCTATGGCAAACTTCATTGTTGTCTCATTTTAAGAAATTGCCACAGCCACCCCAGCCTTCAGGAACTACCACCCTGATCAGTCAGCAGCCATCACCACTGAGGCAAGACCCTCCATCGGCAAATAGATTATGACTTGCTGAAGGCTCAGATGATCATTAGCATTTTTAACAATAAAATATTTTAAAATTATGGTATATATATTTTCTTAGACATAATGCTATTGCACACTTAATAGACTACAGTATCGTGTAAACATAACTTTTATATGGACCAAAACATTTGTGTGACTCACTTTATTGCAATATTTGCTTTATTGTAATGGTCTGGAACCAAACCCGCAATATCTCTGAGGTATGCCTGTATGTATACACACCTACATAGGCCGCTAGGTTCTGAAAAAGGCAAATGACACTGATTTTGGTCTTTTGGCCTCCAGACCTGTAAGAGAAAAAAAGTTTTATTGTTGTAAACCACCAAGTTAGTTTGCAGTAATTTGTTACAGCAGCCATGGGAAACTGAGAAAGAATTAAATCTTGCAGAAGTGGTTCTGGGTTTAGGAAATTCTGTTTGAGTTTGGAATTGAGTATGGAAATTCAGTTGTGTGTCACTGAAATCGAGGAGGTTAGGGCTCTGAGGAGATGGTGTGAACAGATTGCCCACTTGCTGGTTCAAGTTCCCTGGGACAATGCAAAAGCTGGAGTACAGGGGAATATTTTGGGCTGAGGCACCAAAATCTTGAATTCAATGTGGATTTCATGTCAGGAGGGTTGGTGGAAGACAGGGATGAGGAGTAAAAGAGGTTGGTGCTACCAAGTTTCATTAGTCTCAAAGGAACAGGAATATTTACATGACACAGAAGGAATTCCACTCCAGTGGGGAGGGACGTGCCCCTGGACATCCAGGTCCTGCAGTGTGGGAACCGTGAGAAAAATCAGTCTCCTGGACAGGGGCTGTGGGAGAAGTGAAGGTGCAGGGGTGAGCCAGGTTGCAGCTCAGAGACACAGGTGGAGGGCGGGAGTCTTACCCGATGAGCATTTCAGTTCATTTGCATATTGGCTTTCCCAGATAGGGATGTTTTCAATGTTAGATTTTATCTCTCTCCTCAAATCACCTTTTTATACCCCCACTTTAAAATACCTTTATTATGTTAGTTTTTCTGTCAAGCATAATTTTTATATTTATTTAAAACTGGTGTTAAAAGCTGTAGAAATTCAAAACACAAGAAGCTGTCACATAAACGTATTGCCAGCAACATATGATGCCACTTTCTCTCTTGTTAGTTTTATTAGGGCCACAGGAACAAGTTGGGGCTTATTTTGCATGAACAGCTGGCTATGGCTGGACCTGAACAAATTAACTAAAAGTGTTTTGTCTTGGAACTATGCGCCACTGGACCTGCACACTTTATATAAAAATGTTGACTTTCACTCGACAACTAATCTTTTTATAGATTTTATAAACATACCAGTTGACAAAGCTCAGTCTTTGATATGCAAAGGATATAACTGTATGAAGTTTATAAAAGCTCATTCCTCAGAGTTTATCAGAAGCACTTTCATCTTCAGTGGTCTGTGGAATATTATCCTGTCTTCACACTGCACTTGTCTAGTAAGAAGACAACATATTATCTCCATTTAGAGAATGTAAAAGAAGAACGGAGTGAGTCTAAGTGATTTGCCTACATTAATTACATCCTAAAAAGAGATCACAGCCCTTATTTTTGGCTTGTAACCTCATGCTATCATTTTCCTTTAGCTTTCTTTGAAATCATGAAAGAACGTGTTTTGATGTAAAGTTTTCTGCCTATTTTCAAATCTAAATTAATAATATTTCACACTGCATGTATAATACGGTAAGTCAGTTCTGCTGTAACACTTACTTTGAAAATGTGAATTTGCTCCAACATAATTGATGTATTACGAATGACTTAAACATGATGTGAAGTTCACATTTGTGTATGTTCAATTTCATCCTCAGAAACACTAAGTAAACAGAAAAATACACCCAGCTGGCCTTAGCAGTATATGAATACACGAAACTCAAGCCACACACCTCAAACGTCTACCAGCTCTCTTAGGTCATTGGGCGTGATTCACCCAATTCAGGTCATTATGATTCACTCCCATCCTCAACTTCTGCTACCACCTTCTCTCCTCCCCCACTTCAAGTGACTCACAACCTGCAACCCTCCCAGACACCCACTTCTGCAAGCAAACGTCAGGTCTTTTACAAGTAAAGTGTCATATTTATTGTAGTATTGCTTAACCAATTATTGTGTGTAAAACTGTGCTACTGTTTTTACCAGGTTCTTATCTTGGTTTTATGTGTCACTGACTAATGTTGTGCACCTAACCCCGTATTTTCTCAGAAGCCCTGTGGTTTATATTGCAAGACATTGCATAGCACAGTGATTTTAGGAATGTGTATATCACGTTATAAAAAACTGCATGTGGGATATAGATCATCATACTCTTAAACTCCACAAACAGTTATCTAGGACTCGTTAGGTGTCAGGAACCGTTTTGTACACGGTGGAGGATACCAAGATGAACAATTCCGGTCTCCGTCTTCTAGGATCAGAGAGAATCACACACTTAAACATCTCTAATGATAAGTTACACTGTGCTCATAAATGAAGAGTTACAATGGTAAGGTGGAAAGAGGCAGACGAATTTCACCCCAGATGATCTAGGAAGATTTCTTGAAGACATGGCATTTGACCATCTTACTGAGGGATGAGAGGTGGCTTTAGCAGGCAGGTGCGAAACATATAAAAAAAGGATTTTCTGGTAGTTTTAAAATGACACTTTAAAAATGCTTCCATTAATGGCCAATTTTGAGTCCACGATGATAGAACCTTTGAGAAATAAACTGAATACTACGGAAAAATCTCTATACATCACAGTTTTGGCTCCTGTGAAAAGACTGACAATTAAGTTAGGAATCTGAATCAGGCAACCCTGATTTTTGCTATTTATCCTTTGTCCCTATGAACAAACCTTTTCTCATTCGTGCTGTCACTCTTCCTCTAACTTCTACAGAATTTTCCTTTCTAGTGGTTGGTTTTTGCTTGACCACTAGGCAAAAACCATTATCAAATAATGGTTTGATAATGTAACTGTCTCCTAAAAAGAATGTGGCCTCTTCCAGAGAGACTTAAAACCCCAGGGGCATTTTTAGAGGGAAGTCTGGAAGGACCTAGGAGCATAGGAAAACATATTTGTTGAGCACCTACTATATGCCAGGCACTATGTAAGTCAATATGCGATCTCATTTTATTGTCATAATGATCACCTGCATTCTTACAATTCTTCATGCCTACTGCAGAAGGGGTGGAGATGCTTGCTGAGCCCACAGCAGCAGTTCTTAGCCTTGACTGCATATTAGAATCATCTGGGGTGGGGAGAGTTTTTAAAAAATCCCTTTGCCTAGGCAACACTCAACATAATGGAACCAGAACCTGTTTGTGCTGGGACCCAGGCATTGGTATATTTTTCTATGCTTCTCAGATGGTGCCAGTGTTCAGCTCAGGTTGAGCACCGTTCACCCAGAGGAAGGTCTCATATCCTTGCTATACCTCCCTTACAGAGGGAAGTTTGATAGCAAATCCAAGGGCAAAATTCATTTGATTTACATAGTAACTGTAGATTCACATGATAGTAAGAGAGAAAAGGAAATCATAAATATGTCTGAGGTTGTGGGCTTAAGGTAGATAATGATTGATGTTGGTCTCATTGTACCAATAGAAAATTTGGGAGA
>NW_012136414.1:3696291-3697674 GCF_000956105.1 Propithecus coquereli | reverse complement strand
AGGATGGCTTGAGCCCAGGAGTTTGAGGTTGCTGTGAGCTAGGATGACGCCACGGCACTCTAGCCCGGGCAACACAGTGAGACTCTGTCTCAAAAAAAAACGACTAGCCTGGACAACATTGTGAGCCCCCATCTCTATGAAAAAATTAAAAAAGAAAAAATCAGTTGGGTGTGGTGGGGTGCATCTGTAGTTCCAGCTACTGGGGAGGCTCAAATAGGAGGATTGCTTGAGCCCAGGAGATTGAGGCTGCAGCGAGCTATGATGACACCACTGCACACCAGCCTAGGTGACAGAATGAGCACTTGTCTGCAAAAAAATTAAAATTAAAATTTAAAAAACTTGATTTTTAAAACAAATGACATCATAAAATTAGTCTTTTTAAACAGCATGTTAGGTAATGTAGAGGGAGGAAATTTTTTATACTCAGAACTAATTAAACATGCACAAAAGGCAAACCAAGAACATTTCTCTAATAAAGTTGAAATTTACAATTCAGGATTCTCGACTGGAGATACCAGTGACTGAAAATAAGCTGCCAAATTTGACAAAACTCCATTTTTGTGTTGAAAACACTTAGTAAATATTAATAGGAATGGATGGCCAGTTCCTTAAAATGGTAAAACATATGCTTTAGACCAAGAGCCAACCTGTTACTTAGTAGGCAAACATAAGAGACTTTCCCAGTAAAGTTGGGACTAAAACAAGGTTATCCACTATGTCCATTATTATTTAACATTGTGTTGGTGGTATTAGCCAAGAAAATTA
Organism: Propithecus coquereli; assembly: GCF_000956105.1. Lineage (NCBI taxonomy): Eukaryota > Metazoa > Chordata > Mammalia > Primates > Indriidae > Propithecus > Propithecus coquereli. The sequence goes on along the minus strand of NW_012136414.1, from coordinate 3,696,909 downwards.
GAAAAATGAAAGCAATTAGAAATGAAAGGAAGAGTCAAAACCACCTCTATTTGTTGGTGACATGACATGAAGGAAAAACTACTACAGAAAGTAATAGCCATCAGAGATAAAAACAAAATCTATGTTAAAACTATTCAAGAGCCAACTTGAATAGACACTCATTGGTCAAAAATGGCGCAATTTGAGTATCAGTATGAATGATGAATACAATTGTCTGAAACACATCAAAATGTTTAACTCCGTGTGTTCATATTGATGCTAAAATTTAAATTCTTTATCGGTCACCATTAAAATATACTAGGGAACCAATTCATTGCCGGCAAACTGGGAAACGAAGGGAAATAATCAAGGATTTATTCTCCTTTTCTTGTATGAGTTGTAACCAAATAGTACATAAGAGGAAGTTTCTCTTTATGGGAGTATTCCAACCCATATACAAAGAAAGAGTGATAAAAAATGAAGGTCAGCATTTTGTAACCACTAAGGAACTACTGGATCTAGGCATTGGTCATTAACAGCTGATAACACACAAAAAGAAGACGATCAGAAATTATCAGCCTCCTGATGGAAGAATATAATATGACCCAGGAAGCAGTTTTGCTATTAAAAATTAATTAA
>NW_012136414.1:3690236-3696241 GCF_000956105.1 Propithecus coquereli | reverse complement strand
CAGCAGCGAAGAAGTCTGGAGAGTGAGTGGCGATGAAATTGCGAAAGGCGTTTTGCACAGCTTGTTGAGAATTGAATATTTTTCCTTGCAAGAAGTGGTCCAAAGCCTGGAAGAAGTGGTAGTCTGTTGGTGCAAGGTCTGGTGAATACAGCGGAGGACAGAGAGCTTCCAAGTGCAATCTCTGTAGTTTGTGCAGCGTTGTTTGTGTGACACGTGGTAGAGTATTGTCTTGCAAGAGGATTGGCCCATCTCTATTGACCAATCTTGGTTGCTTAATGGCAAGTATCCTCATCATTTCATCCAACTGGGTGTAGTAGACATCTGCTGTAATTGACTTACCAGGTTTCATGAAGCTGTAGTGGATAATACCAGCACTGGACCACCAGACAGACACCATTTGCTTTTTTTGATGAATATTTGGCTTTGGACTGTGTTTTGGCACTTCATCTTTATCCAATCATTGTGCCAAACTTGATTGTCTAAAAGAATCCATTTTTCATTACAGTGTAGAAATGGTTCTGCCTTTATGTCATGACAGCAAAGATAGGCAAGCTTTGAGATAATTTCTCTTCTGACGCTCATTTAATTCATCTGGAACCCTTCTATCCAGCTTCTTTACCTTGCCCATTTGTTTCAAATGGCCCAATATTGTTGCAATAGTAATGTCAAACCTTGCTGATAATTCAGATGTAAATTGAGATGGATTTACTTCCACCACAGCTTTCCGCTCATCATTATCCACTTTGGTCTCAGGTCACCCACGTGGCTCATTTTCAAGATTAAAATCACCAGAATGAAACTTCTCAAACCATAGACATATTGTGTGTTCATCAGCCACATCCTTCCCAAACACTTCGTTGATGTTTCGAGTTGTCTGTGCTGCCTTGGTTCCATGACACATCTCATATTCAAAAATAACATGAATTTTTGACTTATCCATGGTTTCACAAAAATTACTCTAAAAAAACTTTGAAAGATAATCATAAGCCAAATTGTGCATTTGAAAGACTGAGAATGTACCACCACAATAAAAATAAAACAAGCAATGTCAAAGTGAAATATCAGAGATATCGACTGTCAAATTTAGTACTTAAGGGAATCGAACATTTCATACTTAATAATCTAATAATTTTTGCCTTCTCTTGCGTTTTGCTGGTCCTTGGTAGTGGTGCTGGTTCTTCTCTCTTTGCCTTCCCCCAATCTATTCTATTCTCTGCCCTCCTTTGTGCCCAGGAGACGGATCCCTGATTCTAGATTCTGACTGGGTTCAGCCAATGAGAAGCCCTGGCAGGAGATCAAAGGACAGGAGGGGAGATAATCAGGGTATTTCATCTCCACCGCCTCCCTGCTTTGGTACCACATCTTTGTCAGTAGCTGAAATAGGGCCTTTGCCCAACAGACCCTCCTTTGTGGGTCCAGTTTTCTTTGTGTTCTGATAACACTATTTCCTCCCTTTTCTTCTTTAACGAAAGATTTAACAAAGACTCCCTTTTGTTGCTAAGATTTAACAAAGACTCCCTTTTGTTGCTAACCAGTGCCTCAACATCCCTTGTTGGTTCCTTTAACCCTGCCCTCAGCTCTGTTAATATTCCCTTTAATAAAGTCTCTTCACTTGAGCAATCTGGGAGGAGGACTGGTGACACCTATTTCTTCTTGGGACCCTGACCTATGCAGTTGTCCTGAAGATGGATACTCATCCCAGTACTCCCTTAACTCCAAGTGAAATCTCATAGCCTATCCGAGACCAGAATTTGAACAGAAGACCAATCCCTGCAACCAGGGGTTCCAAAATTTGAGAATTTAGGTCAATTAGCATACCCAGATTTTATATTATATTTCCTACTTGTAGGCTAAGAGGATCCTGGAGTATTCTTTGTATTCTAAGATAAAAGTAAATATATGTTACTTATAGTTATAGTAGAAAGAGGTTTAATGGATAATATAGCCACTCTACAGACATCAGATAGGGTAGTTAAGGATCTGAAAGATCTTTTTAGTGACATATTTTATAATGACTTCAACATGGAAAACTTATTAATATATTTACCTTCAATGATGTGCTAACACTTGTTTGAACTGAAGTTTTAGGTTTCCAATCAAGCATATGTAACATTTTTTTTGTAATGGTTATTGGAAATAAGGTATCTATCTTATTTGATCTGATAAAATGACAGTCTCCCTCCCCCCACAGAACTGTAGGCAGGAGCCTAACTGATGAAGGTGCTATTTCCTTCATTTATAGGTAGGCGCTTATTCTTGGGCTTTAACAAAAACATAATATAACTCAATGAGTCAACCAATCAAGAATTATAATTATGGTACACAAGAGCTGGGACTTTATTTTTCTGCTATAAAAAATGTGTTGTCTCACATTTAGAGTGGAGAGGAAGACTTGTAAAAGTTTAAAAGAAATATAAAAAAATGATTAAAATATTGGAAGTGGGAGAACTTCCTGAGGTCCTTAAAAGAATTAGGATAGCATTAAATGAAAATAGAAGATTGAAATGTCAATGAATAATAAATACCTTCTGGTGTGACAGGTGCTGTTTATTCTTCTCCACCCGGGAAATAACACGAAGTAAAAACCTCCGCTGTCTCAGCTCCTCTTTGATCCCTTGCCTGGAATTTCTCAGATCCAAGGCATCGTTTTTTTCCTCTGTCTCAACAATTCTTCAGTGCCAGGTGTGGCTGCAGTGTGGGCCAGGGCTCATCCTGAAGAATGAGCATGTCAGGTCATCCAACTGGGACATCAGTCAGTAGAGGCCGGGCAAAGAAGCTGAATCTAGCAACCTGGCCACAGACAGGCACTGGGATACCTCATTCGAGCAAGCGAGTTCAGCACTGAGGGTGAAAGGTTCTTTTAACAACTGGTTATGCTGAACTTCCTGTGTTAACTTTGCCTCTATCATTCTATAGTAAATTTCTTGAGGTTAGGAATTATGTCTTCATTTTAATTCCCTGTGGCATCTCATAGGGAGCTTGGTGCTTTTCATATTACTCCTAACTGATCTATAATCAAGTCAAGGTTAAACTATAGACACTAATGCTGGCAGAAGTACATGGAGTCTTTGTTTTTTTTTTTTTTTTTTTTTGAGACAGATTCTCACTGTGTTGCCCGGGCTAGAGTGCCGTGGCATCATCCTAGCTCACAGCAACCTCAAACTCCTGGGCTCAAGCAATCCTTCTGCCTCAGCCTCCCGAGTAGCTGGGACTACAGGCATGCGCCACCATGCCTGGCTAATTTTTTCTATATATTTTTAGTTGTCTAATTAATTTCTTTCTAATGCTCTTGCTCAGGCTGGTCTCGAACTCCTGAGCTCAAACAATCCGCCCGCCTCGGCCTCCCAGAGAGCTAGGATTACAGGCGTGAGCCACCGCGCCCGGCAGAGTCTTTGTTTTTATTTAGCATAAATCATCTTCCATTTTATGGGACTGAGGAGGACAGTACTTACCTGAGTACTTGAGGAGGATGAGATTTAAATTACATTATTCCATAAGATCCCTTTTGGATCTAGGATTCCAGACTTAGGTGGCAACTAGCAAAGCCCCACGATGCTGATTGCCAAAACAATTGATGGCTTTGATTTAAGGGATATATGATGGAACAGGCTGTACGTTGGATACTGAATCCAGATCTCAGCAGAGATTCTTTTCCCAGATATCTCTTGAGTAGTTTAGTTTACACATGAATTGGGTGAGATTGGGCTTTCTAATGGGCACAAGAGGCAAAAAGTAAAGTGTTCCCTCCAAGAATTCACGTAACTGTTACCGATCATCAGGGCTTGCGGCAACAGCGGGCTGTCGAGTTGACAGGAGGCTGGCTGAAAAGCCCTGTTAGAGGTGAACGGGGTCCTCCCCCTCACACTCATTTGCGCCAGTGGTAGAGTTAATGTTTCGAGTCTGAAGGACACTGTGACTGTTATCAGTTTTATTGGACAAGTGAATATAAAGGTAATTAAAGAGACCATGCCTAATAACCCAACTCTTAGAATTTAAAAGTAAGAAAGAGGCCTGATAGGGTACCAGGGATATACCTATCATCCTAATTAAGTGCTAACAAGACAGTTGTCCTCACTTTGGTAACTTCAGTGTATTCCCTGTGTTAACTGTCTCTGTCCAGTGGACTCATCTACAATCCTTAATTCTGCTCTGCAGTTACCCTTCATTCGCCACACGAGCAATGTTTCCATAGGTTTCAGTGTTTAGCAGGTGGTGTCCCCAAAGCACTCACCCCAAATTGCCCATCCAGTTTATTCATTCATCCACCTTTTCACACCTTCCCCGTGCAGTTCAGATTTGGCCAAATCGCCCCACGGTTTGCACTTGTCATCTCCCCTAGCATTTGTACTTTATTAAGCAAGCACATCTCATAAAGGGAAATAAGAGGAGATACGTGGCAAGCCCATTCTCTTTTTACTTAAATTAAAAAAATCACCTAGCTAACTTGCTTTGCTTCAGGGAAGTGGGTAGAGATAAATCAAGTATTTAAATGAATCAGGTGAGGCCAAACAAATGAACGTGCATAATGAAGTGGCAGTTTTCTAAATCAGAGAAGCCTCTGGTTGTAGCTGTATTCAAATACCTCAATATTTTGATTGGATGTGGCAAAAGGCAGAAAGTTCTGTTTTTAGAAATGTAGGACAATGGTTTCTGATGTCCAAATCAAAGAAAAACTCTTGTTGTATAATTACCTGAAACCTCTCAATTTGATTTGAGAATTTGTTTAGCATCTCCTTTGCCTTTTTAATTATAAGTTTGGATTCTGGGAATGGGCATGCATTGACATTCTCTGTGAGATAGTTTCAGAAGGCAAAACGCAGAGTGCCTGACTGATCTATCAATACTTGCTGAGTGTTAATGCTGAGAAAATGGGCTGGGCGTTTCTATACTGCCACAGGCCCATGTATAGTTACAAGGACATAACAGTAACCTAAATAGAGGAGTCAGTGGTGAAATTATGACCCTCTAGTCCTAATTGTAACTTAAATAGGATAATTTCCTTTAGACATAATAAATCTCATTGTGTGCAAAAATGTAAATGGAGATTATGATTGAACTCAGAATGATTATTCTCTATCCAGATACATCTCACTGAAGCTACTGTATCTTTTATTTTCATTGTCCATGCATATTTTGTTGGCTTCTGTGTTTCTTCTTTATAAGATCTTCTTCCAAAGTAATTCCTTTCTGTAATTTTCTAGCTTTCAGTATATAAGTAGGTAAAAACCTGTTTTTAAATCCTTTCTAATATTTTGCTTAGATTTTAAAAAGATAATTTCTGATCAGGTCCAATATATTTCTTCAAAACTTGGCCTTTATCAAAGAAGAAAGGGCCCGGTGTGGTGGCTCATGCCTGTAATCCTAGTACTCTGGGAGGCTGAGGCGGGAGGATCACTTGAGGCTAGGAGTTCAAGACCAGCCTGAGCAAGAGTGAGACCCTGTCTCCACTAAAAATAGAAAAAATTAGCTGGGGTATGGTGGCGAGTGCCTATAGTCCCATATACTCGAGAGGCTGAGGAGGCAGGAGGATTGCTTGAGCCTAGGAGTTTTAGGTTGCTATGAGATATGACGACTCGACTGCACTCTAGCTGGGATGACAGAGTTGGGATGACAGAGTGAGACTCTGTCTCAAACCAAAAAAAAAAACGGGGGGGGGGCAGGAAAAAAAAAGGTGTTTGCTTCCATGTGTGATAATTGCTTACGGAAACAAAATAATCAGTCAAGATCAGGTAGACACCCGATGAATGGCAGGATTGGAATCTTGGAAGCTATCTGATCCAGAACTGTTGTTGAGCAGTTAAAGATGATCATGGAGTCAGGGTACCATGATTCATGCCTATAATCCTAGCACTTTGGAAGGCTAAGGCTGGAGGATTGCCTGAGGCTGGGAGTTCAAGACTAGCCTGGGCCGGGCGCAGTGGCTCACACCTGTAATCCTCTCTGGGAGGCCGAGGCAGGTGGATTGTTTGAACTCAGGAGTTCGAAACCAGCCTGAGCAAGAGCGA
>NW_012136414.1:3672849-3688926 GCF_000956105.1 Propithecus coquereli | reverse complement strand
AAGGAACTACTGGATCTAGGCATTGGTCATTAACAGCTGATAACACACAAAAAGAAGACGATCAGAAATTATCAGCCTCCTGATGGAAGAATATAATATGATCCAGGAAGCAGTTTTGCTATTAAAAATTAATTAAGATTAATTAATTAATCTTCAGAGCATCTACCTATTTATAGAGATTGGACAAGATAGAGGAACACATTAAACTACACCATAGGGATGCAATCAGTAAAATCCAGACTTTGAGAAATTCTACATGACAAACAGTTTTTTCAACTTAAATTGCAAGAAAATAAGAAGAGACAGAGGATGACCCTATGGATTAAATGAGATTTATAATATATATCAACCAACTGCCATGGATAGACATGTGTATCCTGTTTTACAAAGAAAATAAAAAGAATAACCCCACAAAAATCATGATAAATTCAAACACTAGCTGAGTATTTGATTGTATTAAGACATTGTTATTAATAAGGCACTTTTAGCTAATAAGACACTGTTATTACTTTTGGGGGGTGTGCTAACAGTATTGTGCTTATACCAAAAAGTGAATCCTCATCTATTAGAGATGTGTACAAAAATATGTATGCATTATATATGATACGATCATATGGGAGAATGGATGGGAATATGGGTAGGGCAGGATTGGTCATGAATTGAATTTGGAGCTTGACAGATAGAGGCATGTGAGAACATCATAATCTGTATATTTTTCTGTATGTTAAAATTTATTATAGTAAAATGCTAAAAGAAACAATCAATAAAGGCTGTATGAGTCAAAGTCACTAATTGCAAGCAATTGATTCATCTAATTTAAGTGGATCAGGAATTTATAAAAGGATATTAGGAAGTTTATAGGCTTTATAGAAGGATGAGATCTTAGAGGCTATGTAGGAAAAGACAGCATTCAAACTATCTTTGGGGGAATCCCTCCAAGATCCCGCTGTACCTGCCACTGGGTAAAGCTCATCATGGTACCTGATTCTGGTCCTAGAGGCTTGATCTCACCTACCTCACTACCACCTGTCTAGAAACAGTCTCTCTGAGTAGTGTAGTGTCTGTATGCTAACACTGCTTTCTCCCGAATCGCCATCTTTAGAGAGCTGGCAAAGCCCAAGTCATGTGCTTAGACCCCAGCTATAGAAAGGCAAGAAAAGTGAATATCTGGCTGCTCCCTTGGGGAGAAAGTCCTCAAAATGTGGGAAATTCCTCAACCCAGTAAGGTATTCAAAACACTGGACAACCACGAAGTGTGACAAATGTCTATTACATAAGTCTTCATTTTAAGAGAAGCTGATTCGTAACACATGATCACGAAAAACATCATGGCGTTTGGCCTGATGTTACTTTGATGAAAGCTGGATTTCTGTCAGTCACCCAGAACTTTGGTTAAATTCAGCCATAATTGAAATGAATTAGATCAGTGAATGAAATACAAATTCTACCTTATGTGCTATTTCCCTAAATCTTGACCTATATTGAAATATTTTAAAAGATAATAAATAGATGTTATGATTTTTTTGCTTAAATGTTTCAATAAAGTGAGTTTAAATCTTTTTAAGTTTAAATAAAATTAATTTTTATTTTGGTCAAAATAAAGCATGCTAATTATTAGTACTAACAGTCCTCACAAAAGAGCTGTCTGCTCCCCATCTACTGCTCTGCTCAACTTTTAGCAGTTTATTCTAGTATTTGTATCCATTTTCAAAATAATGTGCATATACTGATCTTATTCTTTAATTTTAGACTTAATTGACTGATTTGATGATGATGAATTATGATTTTTTAGTCTGTTAATTTCTCCCATCCTCATCTAATTCTCACCATACAGTTATAATACAATCTTTCATTGACTTTTTATTTAGTGGTTTTTAAAAATGTGACCAATGTTCATTTCTAAGCCATATAAAAATACGCTAGAATTATATTTCTTTCATTTTGTGTCTTTTCACTATTCCAGGAGCTAAGATTTGCTTTTTAAAAATGTTTTCTTAGTTTTCTGAATGTAAGCCCAAGTCTTCTAGATTCCAACAGCTCTGTAAAAATGTCTCTGAATTCAATTTTGCATATGGTCAATACTATCAAAGAGTCTGTTTGCTTCTATTCTGAATAAATTTCTCCCGGGGCTTCTGAAGCAATCTGAACTGGTGGCTTTCCCGGCCTGCTGCACAGCACTCACCCTAGTACTAGCTCATAATTATTAATAACAAATGTATCAAAAAACTTGATGAGAGAATTTCATGTGCCAAGCTTCATCTAAAGTACTTGACATGTATTACTTCACTGAGTTCTTACAAGTTTCATTCATTCAATGAGTAGTTATCAGCATTTACTAAGTGCCACATACTAAGTTACAGGATGAGCATATGCTATTGTAGTCCCAGCCACATGGAGTTCACAGTCTAGGAGGGAAGGCAGGTGTAAATCGTAACCTGAGATGAGCACAGAGAGTGATGAGCACAGGTAAAATATGTGAAAATCTGTTTGAGAAACTGATACTTAAACTGCTAGCCGAAGGATCCGTTGAAATCGATTAGGCAAAGTGGCTAATGAGGAGAAGGGAAATTCTCTATCTCTGGGAGAGAATATCCTAGAGGGAGAATGGCAGCCCACGCACATCTGGCCAGAGAGAGTTCCACATTTGAAGCCCTGGAGGTGCGAAGGACAAAGAGGTCTAGGAAATGGCTAGAGTGATGGGGAGAACTGTCAGGGCCTTGGGCGCCATGTTGAAGACTTCCTTTGATATCCACTTCTGGCTCCTGCAATCTGACAACTCTTTATGCTTATCGGACACTGATTTCCTCCTTGCTTTTAGCTTTTTGGCTTTGCTTTCCTCTCTCTATTGTGCACCTAAAGTTCTCAGGAGAGTAACTCCCTGCTGTAATCTTGATCTTCAAGATGCTACCAGCTGACTGCCAGGCTAAGAGCCTGGATGCTGTGGTGAGGGTGGTGCTTGGAGCCGAACATCTGAGATCTAGAAACAATTGGTGCCAGTATTCTCTACACATGAGGTTAGTGTGGTGCTGCCAGTATTGCCACAGCATCCTCCTGGGATACATTTCACAGGATATGCTCTCTATTTAGTATTGACAGCTCTCTGGCAGGGACTCAGGAAACGTGGCAGAGGCAGAAGAGCCATGGTGTCAAGCTGCAAATCACAGTGTGCTTTCCCAGGGAATGAATTCAGGGAGAACAAATGGCCTGGGCCAGTGACACCTTCATACTCAGAATACTTGGTTAACAAATTGTCAAGGAAAAGAAAAAAAAAGAAAACAATTGAGAAGATTTAACCTGCTGACACTACAGAAAGAATGGATTAGAGGACCTTGAATTGTTCAAGTTCAGAACAAAAATACAATACCTGAATACCAAATATTCTTGTTGGTCAAGCGGTACCTGAATTATAGCGCCATCCGGAAGGCTAAGATCCTATAAAGATCCTTCTACTCTTTTTTGCAAAGCTATCAGTTACTGTTTCACTCATGAAGAGAAAGCATTTGAAGAAAAATGCTACCTAGATAAATGCTTTCACTATTAGAATATTGGATTCATGCCAAAAAGTCATTTTCATTTTGGATTTCTCTCCTTTGTGTAAGTGATTTTGATTCTTTTTTTTTTTTTTGAGACAGAGTCTCACTCTTTTGCCCAGGCTAGAGTGAGTGCCGTGGCATCAGCCTAGCTCACAGCAACCTCAAACTCCTGGGCTCAAGCGATCCTCCTGTCTCAGCCTCCCGAGTAGCTGGGACTACAGGCATGTGCCACCATGCCCAGCTAATTTTTCCTATATATTTTTAGTTGTCCAATTAATTTCTTTCTATTTTTAGTAGAGATGGGGTCTCGCTCTTGCTCAGGCTGGTTTCGAACTCCTGAGCTCAAACAAACCGCCCACCTCGGCCTCCCAGAGTGCTAGGATTACAGGCGTGAGCCACCGCGCCTGGCTGTGATTTTGATTCTTATGGTTGACAGCTGTTTGTAGGAGTGGTCCAGTCTGAATGGTGTCTTTTCCCTCACATTCTTCCCAATGATGGACAGTCTGCATCTGCCTCTTGACAGCTGGGTAGCAAACGAAATATGCTCTTTGTAGCTTCAATCAAAAGTATGTTGTTTTAACCTGGATGATGTCTGGTGAAGTTCTTTAGCTTAAGGAAAAATATTTTGTGCTCTGTCACACTTAACAATAACTCCCGTATGCTTGAGTCATGTTGATCGTATTTAAGGATTTTCAAAAGAGTTTGTTTTTCTGTGACCATAGTAAGTAACAAGATGCAGGAAGACAATGAGACTCTTAATCTGTACTCTGCCTTTGGCAGGCAAAATAAGACTCTAATGAATTCCAAGGAGAGGAGGAGTATTCTACCTGAATTTACATCATGTGGTAGCCTGGCTCCTTGCATCTTGATTTTACTTTACTGTCTCCCTGCCTCTTTTGGGTATGCCTCTATTGACTATCTCAGAGTATACTTGCTAGAAGGAAGGGACCTTGTTGATGTTACTCAACCCCAGAACATGAAGCACTTGCTAAAGCTACTGGATGTGATGCCCAGAATTTTAAGTCTGAAGCTGTTATTTGAGATGCTTTTGGCTGCTTCAGCTGAGAATGCATGAGTAGTTTATTGATTGGAATATTGGAACTTAATGCAAGGCTTTAGACCCCAAACCAAAATTTGCCCAATTTCAGAGGTGATTTTTGGTGGATTAATACTAACTAACTTCACATGGCACTCACTTAAAAATCAGAGTATCAATTAATAATAAAAAATATGCTGGGTGTGGTGGCTCATGCCTTTAATCCCAGCACCTTGGGAGGCTGAGGCAGGAGGATCGCTTGAGCCTAGGAGTTTGAGGTTGCAGTGAGCTATGATGACACCACTGTACTCTAGCCCAGGCAATGGAGTGAGTGTCTCAAAAAAATAAAAATTAAAATTAAAAAGGAAAAATACATATTTATTCCTTCCTTCCTCCTAAATCATTTAGTAAATTCTTCCTCTTTGCTTGAATCATTAGTTTCTCTTATTCATTCATGAATGTCCTCATTTTATTGACGAAGAAACTGAAGTTCAAAAATGTTGAATAAACCAGCCATGTTCACACAGCTCACAGATAGCAGAGCCCCGATATGAACTGAGCTCTGTGTAGTTTCAAAGCTACTGCTGTTTTGCTTATTTTTACCACATTGAAATACAGTTTTCTGAACTACTAATTACTTTCTTTCACTTGAGGACATTCTTCATGGAAAGTTGTATTATTTAAAATCAGAGTGAAAGATGAGCTGAATGATCTAATACAGGGTTACTGTAATTGAGCAGGCTGGCTGGATTATTTTATTTCTTCTAAAGGGATACATCTACCAAGGGAATTCAGCATTTAATTTTATAAGTCAGAGTACACTTTCACCTGTACAGTATTTGAGATACATGGAAAAATTCTTCCTCTTGGGCTCTCCCTTTCTGTAAACCTATTGTCCTTTAGACAGGACATGGTATTACTAATGAGATGAGAAGAGACATTGCTGACAACCTGAAAACGGCAGGGCAAAGGAGCCAAGGAGCCAGTTTAAAGGCCTCATTGAGCCACTGGCCCCATCTTGGTACTGTCTCCAAACCACTTCATTAAAAAAAATCAAACAATTATATTTATGGTTTACACCACTGTTGGTTGTGTTTTCTGTGGCTAGCAACTGAAAGCATTCCTAAGTATTATGTTGAACTTTATGAAATACAGAAGACTCTGCCTAAATGTGTTAAATACAAATACTGAAGAATCGCATTTGTGATGGTTTTATGTTGTTTATCTTTCTGCCTGGTCCATAAAATGAGGTTTCACTAAAGGAAAAGAGTTCCAAGTACCAGAGCTTTTTCCGATATCTGAAAGTGCTTTTAGATTCGAGACATCCCCACTCTAGAAGAACATGCTGTTTCATGAGGAAGTGATCTTCCTGTCTCCGGACATACTCAAGTGGAGACTGAAGGACCATCCGTCATGAACACTGTTGAAAGGATGTCTGTGCTGACTGGTGGATGGATAAGATGTCCTCATTGGAGTCTTAATCCCTGTGGCTTTCTAAGTCCCAATGCCTTTGAATGGAAGTGGCCTCTTCATCACACAGAGTCTTCACTGGGAAGAGCTTGGACAAAGCACCCAAGTCCAGGCTTTCATTCACCTCTACCTAGCTTTGTGATTTTGGGAAAGTATCTTCTCAAAGTCTCTATTTTCTCCTCTAAAAAATTGGGGAATTTGTAACTTCCTGATGGTCTGGTCCAGAAGCCAGGAGGAGATCTGCTTCTCTGCCTTTGCTCTCAGTTTACTCCTCCCCTCCCTGTGGAGCTGAGAAGTGTGTAGAACATAGTGTGAAAACCTCTCCCTTAAATGTCACCACGCTCTTTCTAATTGGAGCCATCTATGATTCTATATGGATTGAGCACAGACTCACAACAGGAAGATCACAGAATCCACATGTACTGTGAGGAGGCAAACTGGCCTGTTGCTTTTCTTTTTCTCTATTGTTCATACTGATTGAAGCCGTTGTACCCACTGGCCCATGAGAGTAAAGAAGTTTTATCACAGAGCCATTAAACACACCGAGTCATTTTGCTTTCTTCTCAGCCATATCCAAATTTGAATATGTGGCTGTTTTGAATGCAGGTTTTCAGACCATTCCACTAAACTGCCAGTCTCTTTTTACAAAAGTCCTACCACAAAAGTGTTTGCCCACTTTTCACATAATGAGGCTTTTTAGGCCTCATACAAATGATGCTATTTTTACACTGGGGAAGAATAACCTGCTCACACCTCTTCTTTGTGTCTGACCTAGCATTCGCCTTCTTCCTGAATGTGCACCTTGAAATAAATATGTAAAGTAAAAATAGGAGTTCCATACTTAAAGAGATTTCTTTATGCTTGTTTTATATCAGTTTCTTACTATGTTTGCAAGTTCAAGTCATAAAATGCATAGATGAGGACTTTATGAAGCTTTGAAGATCTGGCATGCTTCTGTGTGATTATCATTTCATCTGTAGCATTTGAATTGGGAAGATCCTTTGTGTGATTTCAACAACCTTTTGTCCAGAGAGTTAAATGCATTGACAGAGCTTTTTTGACAGAGCCACAGAAAATTCTCTGCTGAATACTTAATCAGCTCCTAAACTGGCTTGCTTCTATCTTTCCTTTCTTCAAGACTATGTTGCTAGACTACTAGACTTTTTTATTTGTGACTGAGAGTTTAAGACTGAGTAAATTTAGGTATATTCTATATCATATTATTTTCATCACACACATTCAATATCGTGTACACATACACAGGCATTGGGGTGTGTTGAAATTTTATTTTTACATTTTTAAAAATTGCTTTACTTTTTTATTAATGCATTCCTTTACATTCAATAGCTTAATTTTTGATTATATGATAAGATTTTTATGATATATTTAAATTTTAACACAGCAATCTGTGTCAAATGGAATCCCATTTCTAGACATCAGATGGAAGAAGACTATTAGGCAATGAAGAATTTATTGAAAATTGCTGTTATACTGAGTAAAGAACGATGGAGGGAAGCCAGTGACATTCAAAATTTTCTCTTTTTCTAGTGCTCCACAGCAGGAACTGTTTCTGGCAGATTTTGGAGCCAAGAAATACACTGCTCTTCTGGGTGAGTCCTCATTCATTGGCTGTCTGGAATAGAGCTTGACCAGCTGACAGATTTCTCTCCTCCATTTACCAAGGAATCAATTCAACCACACGTCTTCTCATTGTGGTCTACATACAAATAGCCTTTTCTTGGCTAATGTGGGGCTTTTGAAGAAGGGTCAAATCTTGCTAAAGTTCCTTTCTTATAGACATGGGGAATGCTGGTGCCTGTAATATTCTAAACCCATTTTTTTAATCTTAATTTTAATATGGAAAGAAGGTCATTTTTGTTTAAACAAGGATTGAATTTTACAGAAACATTGCTTTAAGAGACACAACATGCATTACAATATCATGATGTATTCAGCCAGATGTCTGCAAGACAGAAAATCACATGATTCAGCAAGCCTGTGAACATTCTTAAAGGGGGAAAAAATAGAAAAGAAAAACCAAACGTGTCAGATCTTTCCTTTTTGCGCCATGTTATTCTAAATCATATGTATGCCTTATGTTTGTAATTTGCCAATTATGAACTTCCTCCCACCCCATGTATGTTAAACTTAAGGATCACTATAATTTTGGTCTTGTATCACAATCTTATTCTATTTGTATGTATCTATTTAATTATATGATTACTGGAGAATGCAGTGTCAGGGCTCTTTGGGTATCTGTTAGGGTGGTGGTTAGGATACAGTGAGAAATTGTTTTTTGCCACTCATGGCAAGTGTATATGGATGTACATTTAATCTCTTAGGATCCTGGCCCATATGTGTGAAAAGTATGTGTACTTGAGCATCACAGGAGTCATTTGAATTAATTCGTCTTTTTTTTCAGGGTTGGTAATCCCATAATTGGTATGTCAAGTAGTATTCACCGAGTGACCACAGTGTAAGCCACTGTTTCTCAGCTGTACAGGAATGCCTGTGTTCCTCTAGGGATGTCCTTACTTGAAGATAAGGGATCCGAGCACTTTTCAGGAAAGAGAAGGACAATCCCAGATGGGAAAAATGGTCATGGAATTATTGTCACTTTGCTCTATTTTTACCAACCCAGTTACTTCTCTTGTGGCTACTTCCCACTACAGCCTCTGGCATATGGTAAGTACCCAATGCATAATTGCAGAATGAAAGAATGAATTCAATCTCCAGGGCCTCCATTTCCTTTTCTCTGCAGCTAGGCCATTGGCATGGCAACAGCCCAGTCATCATACTATTTTTATAATTATTTGCATTTTCATTTCTTATGCTATTTTCCGTAAGGCATTGGTCTATACATTTTTTTAGTCATGCACCCTTATAAATTAAGAAATTTGTGTTTATAATGGAATATTACTCAATCATAAGAAACGACAGTGATCTAGCACCTCTTATACTTTTCTGGATTAAACTTAAGCCCATTATCCAAAGTGAGGCACCACAAGAGCAGAAGAACGGGATTCATTTGTACTCACCATCAAATTGGTACTAACTGATCAACACTAGGGTGATCACATGGCAGAAACACTCTCTAGGGATTAGGGGGTTGGGGGGGGAAATCTACAACTAAAGGACACGGGGAGCACTAAAGGGAGGGAAGGGCATGCCTTTAACCCGCACTTGGGTGAGGCAAAGACATAAAGTGTAACTATAATATTTGTACCCTCACAATACCCTGGAATAATAAAAAAATAAAAAATAAATAAATAAATAAATTTGTGTATGCACACACAAGATAGATATTTTATAAATAAAATGGTATGTTGCTTTATAAAACATATTTCATCAGTAGAAGAAGGAGATTAAGTCAATAGAAGTTCTAATATTTTATTCCTACATTCTAGTAGATTGCTTTGCTTACCTCCCTGGCACACCCTATAATGGAGACTTGGCTAGAAAGTGTGAAAGAAGAAGAATGTAGTCCTTGTCTTGGGGAGTTTACATCTTACCTGGTAGCCCAGATGAACACAATGAAGGACAATGATAGAGAAGCTGTTTTATGCTGTGGTATATTAGAAGAGAGTCCCTATATAGAATTTTGTTAAAAACCCAGAATGCAAAACATATTTCACAGTCTATAACCTTTGATTTATAGTAAGACATTTCTTATGTTGAATTGAGTTCAAGCACACTCCAAATTCTTCAATGGATAAGTTCTATTCTCTTGGAATCACACAGGTTTAATATTAACAACAATTTTTGTTCACATTAATGTTTCTCTTTTTCTTCTATCCTAAAAAACCTGTCCACTTAAAACTGACCTTCTTATCCCCTCACACAGTAAATTTTGCTTTTTGATGGGACATTTTTTACTTAAGTTTTGACTCTGAGGAAAGGATAACATATGAGGCAGGTGTTTCCTAAGTATATTCTAGAGCTTCATTTACTTCAGGCATGCAAAATGGATGATGTAGCAAAATGTTTATGGATTGTAAACATAAGCACAGTGATTCTGTAAATAATCCAATGACCTCAATTTTCTTGGCCAGCAATCTAGATACTGACATCATGGGAAATATCCTTTTAGTTCGATGTGTACATCTCTCTTCAGGGCTCTTCCTCTCTTACTACCTAATTGTTCCATACTTTTTCTTCATTCTCACTTCTTTTCTTCTATGACCTTAGGTCACATGTATCTATTTTCAGCACAGTCGAAGTGTCCCCCAAAATGATAGAAAAGGTCAATTCTTTATAGTAAAACTAGTAAATATTCATATAAAGCATATTCACACAGTCATTTGTGGAGTAATTCACCTTAAGAAATGATTTGAAAGCCTCTACTAAGTGAGCCACATATATTTGCAGGGAGATAATGGTGTAACATTTATCTAGTCATTTGTGCTGTAACTTGACTATTTAAAATAATTTTGTTAACAAAAGGATTGTGGGCTGCATAGAATCTAGGGGAAAAAAGGAATACCCCAAAAGCTAAGATTGGCGAATACTTCTATAGGAGTAGTTGACCTGGGTACTCCAGGCAGCACGATGAGTATAGACGCCTTAGTAAATTAATATTCTATATTGGCATTCAGGTTTATAAATTAATTTCCTGTGAGTTTGGTTAATGTGAATCATGTCACTTGAGCAAAGTCAACTTTGAACCCACAATACAGAGGGCCAAAGCCTGTATCATGCTGAGTCTTCTAAGACACCACACAAGAAGAAGCTCTGTCTGAGGCCCTGGCTGGCTGCTTTGACATTGCTCTTTAGCTTCCATGTATTAGTTATGGTAATGCTAGCTGCTGTAAAATACAAATCCCCAGACAGCACTCATTTCACAGGATAAACTGTTTCTTTTTCATGTAGCACTCCAATGCAGATGTTCTGGCTGTGGTTGGGGGTGGGATGCTTTCCCCCATGCAATGTGGGGTCTAGGTTGCTTGGTGGGGGGAGGGGTGTCTGTCGTCTTTAACACATAGCATCTCAGGTCACCTTGGGAGTTGACATCTAACAGGCAAAGGGAGTTGGTGTGGGTAGGGAAGCCAACCCAACTTCTGAACTACCTTGAAAGGGAAGAGACATACATTGTTGCTGCTCCCATTCCACTGGGACAAGTCAGTTATATGCCCATGTGTAGGTGAAAGAAGGAGGAGATTAGG
Organism: Propithecus coquereli; assembly: GCF_000956105.1. NCBI lineage: Eukaryota > Metazoa > Chordata > Mammalia > Primates > Indriidae > Propithecus > Propithecus coquereli. The sequence goes on along the minus strand of NW_012136414.1, from coordinate 3,677,725 downwards.
AAATGCAGTCTTTGGTGGAGAAGCCACTTGCCAGCAATAACTCCACAGTAGGAAGGAGAATGTGAGCTTTGAAGAACAGCTAAGCCCTCTCTGCCACAATCCATAGCATTGTGAAATGTTCCTAAGGACAAGAGAAATGTTAACGTAATCATTAAAAATCCTTCACTTTGTAAAGTAAACCTTTGATGCAATGTTTTCTCCTTAAGAACAAGGCATGCAGCTTATATTAACAGTGAAAGTTTAAATTGTGAAGCATAGTGTTTAGATTGCTTTCAATATACAAAGTGATGGTGAGATCTGACAATCACCTACTTAATTTCATCAGTGTAGACAACTGACTCATATAGACCTAACATAGATTTTTAATCTGAATTATCTAACTTGGTTTACTGCAATATTAAATAAGTGAGTAAAACAAACTCTTCCCTTATTTTATATTCAAAACTGTAATATGAATATGTGCTTTTTCTTCTTTCCAAAATTGTTTCTAATTCATTGGAAGAAAAAAGTTTGAGTTTTTATGCATGTGAAATAGAACAGAAAAAAACCTCAAACATTTATTTTATAGTTTGAGGGTCTGTTCATAGAAATAGTCAATGATGTGGAAAGAGAGTCTATGTGATGTATCAAGTTACAGAAAATATCACCCAAAGATAAATACATATGCCTCAGCACATGGTACTTTAGAAATACAGAAATATTTAATGGGCAAAAGATGAACTGAAGTAAATATTGAAGCTACTTCTCCATAAAAGGACCTAAATTCTGTTTTAAAATGTAATCTAAAGCGTGTCTAGTCTTCCTGTTAATGCAATTTTTCCTTGAAGATGCTTTGACTCTATTAATTCTATATTCAGTGAAACAAACAAAAAAAAACATAAAACCAAACAAAATACTTAAAAACTATTTGATTGCAACTATCTTATTCTACCTTTTTTCTTGTTACAATTTTTGTTCTAATAAATTGAATTGCTGCCAGTCCTATACATAGATCTGATGGCTAGACCATTAAGCTGCAATGTGGCTGGTTTGGTCGGGGAGAAGGGTCTCGAGGAAAGCCCTGTGTGCTATCTAATCAAACAAGCAGGGTGAGGGGTGGGAGTGTCAGGGTTTGAGGGGGCAAGAGGGGATATGCATGAATGTGAGAGAATCTCCTATAAGATTTAGCTGGATGTTTTATTAATATATGATCAGGAAGGGGGCGTAGGTTGGGCCTCAGACAGCAAGTCTGGGTCTGTTACGGTGATCAGGGAAGAATTACACACACTGAACAATTAGAATTCCTCAGGTAATACTGTGGTGTTAGTTAGGATGGTGACATAGTCATAGTAACAATATCAATTACTAAGTACCTACTCTGCGCTAGGCACTTTGCTAGAGGCTTAAAACCACTAAATCGCAGAATAATGCTGCAAGAAAGGTTTTATTATCTCCATTTTGCATATGTGGACCCTGAAGTTCCAGGAGGTTGAGTGATTTGCTCAAGGCCGCATAATGATTTGCAGGAGAGGCAGGATTCATTCCACCTGTGTCTGATCCCAAAGCCCTTGTCCTTTTCCCTAGGCAACTCCTCTCTCAGTAAGGTATCCACAACAAACTTTTTGGATCCTCAGAGAAGTTTATCGCCACACTTTTGCAGACTTTGGTCTTCCCCTTTCTCTGACATTAGTGGCTGCCCCAGGCACTAGTATTTCACTGCACACTGTAGCAATTATTTATGACTTGGAGATTTGCAGCCTGAGGCTGGTTTACCAGAACTGTTTTGAACAAAAACAAAAGGAACTCTTTTTCTCGGTTGCTCCAGGATTCTTTGATTCTTTGATCCAAAGGAACTCTGTCTTCTGTAGGAGACGTGGAGGAGGAGTACACACAAAAGAAAGGCCTCTTCCAGGCCAGTGGCCTTGCTTGTTTTATATGAGTTTAACTTTCATACTACATCTCATCAACTTCAGCAATTTCTTTGTGGTTACCTAAAACTTCCGGTGGGTGTTGTGGTGGGATAGGGATAAGGTAGGGGAGATACCTTGAAGGGTGAATAGGATGGTCTCCAGGCATTGACAGGTGAAATGCATACCATCTTCCAAGTGAAATTTTATTATAAATCTTTGTTCCTGGAATGTTGAGAGAAATGGATACCTCTCACGCACAAAACCCCACCCACCCGCGTCCAGCCTCTTTGTTTAAGACTCAGCTAATGCCTCTACTTCTCCAGGAAACTCTCCTGATCTTTTCATGTCCAAGGCTCCGAAGCCAAACTCTGTGTGCCATGGCTCCCTGTTATTGCATTTATTACTTTAATACTACAATAAATATTTGTGTCTGATAGTTTAAAATTCAGGAACTATGTCTCACAATCTTTGTACTGCCAGTATCAATTTCTAACACCCCGAAAATTGTCAGAAAATCTTTGAGAAGACCTGATTGTGTTTCATTTATGTATTTAATAAATATTTAGTGAACACCTACTATGTAGAGATCACATTAGTTATTGTGATATGCAGTAATCACTTTCAAATCTCATTGCAATAGTGTTATTATACAAGGAAGAGGAAAATCAGACACTCAGACTTTTCTCTTTGCTCCTGAGACATATTAGTTTATACAGACTTGATTAAAAATTGGTGTCAGGATTTGACATCTGAAGCCATTCAGACTTGTCTATAGAACTTGTTTATTTTCTTCAATTAAGCACAAACCTATCTCAAGTAAGGACAACTGAGAAAGGACATAATAAAATAATATTCCGAATAAATAATCAAAGGACGATAATTAACTAAGTTATCACTGACAACTGTATACAAGTTTAAACACAGAAGCACGGTAGTATATAAATAAACTTAGATACCAAGTAGAAGCAAGTGCTCTTGTGTGAAGTTCAGTTATTATTAATTGCTTCTTTCTTATCACCAAGTCTAAGGAGAAAACGTACCATGAACTTTTGTTACAGTCAAAATTTTCAGGGCATATATGCAACTTCAGTGTAAATCTGATTGGGTGTGTTAATCTTCTGCTTAAAACTTCATGCTTAAATCACTGTCAGAATAAATATAAAGCTTTTTTTTTGCATAGAATAAAATACATCACATCTCTTTCCATCCTATTTGGGCCCCTTTAGTCATATCCTCCATCATTCTCTCCCTTGCATGCTATGATTGCTCCACACCAAGCTGCTTATAGTCCCCCAAGCAGCCAGCAGTTCAGTTCTTCACACCTTTATATACAATTTGGGTGCTTCTGTCCTTGGATAACCCAACTTACCTCCCTCCTCCTTTTAGCAGCTTTCCCTGTCTTCATTTTGCCCTAATGCAGAGTACAGCAGCCAAACATGTATATGTGCTACCACCACATTATACATATCTCTTAATATTTCACCCACTGCATTATACTGTATTCTCTCTTTATCTGCTTGATTTTATATTGAAAGCTAAGAATACAGGGATCATATCTTACTTACCTTTGCAATCTTACTGGCTGTTGACTGGTACTTAGTCAACTCTCAATAACCATTTGTTGAAGGAATAAATGCAGTTTTGGTTTGAGTTGGTCTACTCCAACCTGTTTAGAAAGAATGCAATATTAATTTGCATTCTGACTGCTTTATTTTTACTGTGGTAAGATTTTAAGTGTACAATACAGTATTATTATCTACAGGCATGATGTTGTATAGCAGGTCTCTAGACTTTATTAATGGTATGTAACTGAAATTTTGTACCTGTTGATTAGCAATTTCCCATTTCCCGCTCACCCCCAGCCCCTGTCAACCAGCATTTTATTCTTTACTTGTGTGAGTTTGACTATTTTAGATATCTCATATAAGTGGAATCATGCAGCATTTGTCCTTCTGTGCCTGGCTTATTTCAGTTAGCATAATGTCCTCAAGGTTTATCCATGTTGTAGCATGTTGCAGGATTTCCTTCTTTTTAAAAGTTGAATAATATTTCACTGTATAATATGTATATACTACATTTTAAAATCCATTCATCCATTGATGGACATTTAGGTTGTCTCCACATCTCAGCTATTACGACTAGTGCTGCAATGAACATGGGAATACAAATATCATTTCAAAATCCTAATTTCAAATCTTTTAGGCATGTACGCAGAAGTGGGATTGCTGGATCATTCTCACCACAAGGGTTCCAGTTTCTCCACATCCTCTACAACACTTTTTCTTCTTTTTTTTTTTTTTTTTATAATAGTCATCCTAACAGGTGTGAGGTGATATTTCATTGTGATTCTGATTTGTATTTCCCTGAAGACTGGTGACATTGTGCACCTTTTCGTATACCTATTGACCATTTGTATATCTTTTTTTGGAGAAATGTCTACTTAAGTCCTTAGCCTATTTTTTAAATTGGGTTATTAGGTTTTTCTGCTATTGAGCTGTAGGAGTTCCTTATATATTTTGGAAACTATCCTTGGTCAGACATATGGTTTGCAAATATTAGAGGTCACTTACTTCCTTGTGTCTTCTTTTATCATAAAATGCATTCTGCTATTTGAGATCCAGATAAGTCAGAAATAAAGAGAGAAGGTGACTGCTTCATGCCCACCTCCCCATTTGCAGCCCCAGCCCCCGCCCCCCTGCCACGTCCCCACCATTTAGGGAAAGGGTTCTTTGGCAACAGTACTTCAGAGTTCACTCTAATAAACTTGGAGCCAGATAGAGCTAATTTAGAATCTATTCTCTACTACTTACTGTTTGTTAGTTATTCAAACTCTCTAAGCCTCAATTTCTTCAACTGTAAAATGGAAACAATAATGTCTCCCTCATGGAGTCTTTCTTTACAGTGTCAGAGGAGCCTAAGATAGAAAACACCTGGAATACAGCCAGGTCCCTGGGCACACTTACCAAAATTCCTTTCTTTTCTCCAAA
>NW_012136414.1:3668663-3669519 GCF_000956105.1 Propithecus coquereli | reverse complement strand
TAGCAGCTGAATGCAATAGTTCCCCAAACAGAGGCAACCTAAGACTAGATCCTCTTTCAAAGAGTCTACATCTTGAGCTAGGGGTGAGTAGTGGTGCTAACAAAGTTGCTGATCCTGTTTGGACAATATTTAATCTGCCTATCTATTGTATAATTTGGGGATGATCAAATAACAGATAATATATAACTAGAGAAAAAAGCTGGCATATTTTTAAAGTGGACCTTCTTTTTATTTTGTATACACTGAGGTGGTTTTGGAAGTGTCATGGGAATATGAAATGAAAAGTTTGAAAATCTTTTTCCAAAAATGTGAGAGCATTTGAGAGAAAAACTTATCTTCTTTTTTGTTTGTTTAGGGAAGGATTTTGAACTGTTTATTAATAATAGAACACAGGACAACCTTTCTCTATGTGTCTATGGAGGAGCATAATAAGATAGGTTTGTTTACCTACCATGGATCTAGAAGTTCACAAAAACAAATCCAGAACTAAAAGAATGAATGTATAGCTCTATGCTTATAAAGCAGTGTCTGACATTTTCAAGAAACAATGGTGATCAAATAATATGTCATTGAGAGTCATCAAAAGTGAAGACTCTTAATGTTGTACAGTAAGTAGTTTCCCCCTTCCACAGTTTTGCTTTCTATGGTTTCGGTTACTCATGGTCAACTGTGGTCCAAAAGTATTAAATGGAAAATTCCAGACACAAACAATTTGTAAGTTTTAAATTACGTGCCATTCTGAGTGTTGTTATAACTGTTGTATTATTATTGTTGTTAATCTCTTACAGTGCCTAATGTGTAAACTAAACTTTGTCATAGGTATGTATGTATAGGAAAAAAACATAATATATATAGG
>NW_012136414.1:3667331-3668613 GCF_000956105.1 Propithecus coquereli | reverse complement strand
GCATTTTATGCCTTTATTTTGTTTTTAACCATGTGCACATGTGCACAGACACACACTCACATTTTTTAAAATCATGACATCAATGATAAAGAGATTTTAAATTGCTACGAGTACCTATTATCTACCCAGTGCCCTGTTCTTTTGCAGAACAGTTGTCTTGCTTTGTCAATCATGTATTTCAATTTGTGTTTGTCAATCACAGAAACCTGTCTTCTTGGCCATAATGATTTGTCCAGGGGTTGAAACAGATGACCCAAAGTAGATCAATGGGTGTTTTTCCTTAGAATGTTATAACCGGAGTCAGTTCCTCTCCTAAGGCAAAGCTGAGAATTATTAGACCCTGGGGGTACCAGATGGCTATATTCCCTGCCATGTGGAAAGAGGTAATCTGAAGGTGACTTCAGCACCACAGATACAGGGGACAGGATGTCTGATGCACTTTGGTCTCTGGTTCCAGCCATCACTTTGACAGAGCTGTGCTCTGCCCTTCATTTGGTTGCTTGACACTTCCATGAAATTCTCCTGGTAGCATGTTTGATTTCAACGGGGCTACTATCATTTGTGACTAGTGTCAGCTAACACAGAAACAACTTGGTATATTTAATGATTGTTACACAAGACAAGGTAAAGCCTGCTCTTTAATTCTTTTTTTCATTATGTTGTAACATTATAAGCGTTTTAGTGTTTTTAAACACTCTTCATATATATTTCTTTCAATGGCTATGTAATATTCCATCCTATAGCTATATCAAACTTTATTTAACCTTTCCCCTAGTGAAGGAAATTTAGATAATTTCCTTAAGATAGAATCTTAAAATCAAGGGATATTGATTGTTTTTAAGAAAGGTTACAGCCCTTGAAATGCCATCTGCACTGTACAAAAACACTATTTCATTGTACCATTGCTAGCATTGAGTATTAATATTTTTAATGTATTTTTATCATTGGTACTAGTAGAGTTCAAAATTTTCCCACGTTTATGTTTTGTCTGTTTTTCTAGTTAGCTCTATTTCATTCCTAATACATTTCTTATTGATTGATGTATATGTCCTTTTAAAGGTAAAATAATTAACTTTTTATGACTTGTGTTAATTTTTCCCCTACATTTTATAGTCTGCTTTAGCTTTTTGTTACTTTTTTATACAACAAAATTTTACCACTCTTTTCCTTTACTTTTTTTTTATTACTGTTAAGCTTAGAATATCCTCCTATGTTGGAGATTGGATCAATATTCATCTATTTTTTCTTTCTTTTTAAATATTTAAAAAATTTTTAGGTGAAT
>NW_012136414.1:3652132-3655080 GCF_000956105.1 Propithecus coquereli | reverse complement strand
ATTATTAATTTTTTAATGGATTGTGCTTTTGATGTCATAGCCAAGAAATTTTTGTCTAACCCAAGGCCATAATAATTTTCTTTAGGAAGTTTCTCTTTTTCTGAAAGTTTTATAGTTTTAGTTCTTATATTTAGATCTATAGTCTATTTTGAGGTCATTTTTTTTTTTATGGTATAGGGTAAGTATCTAAATGCTTTTTCTCTTTTTCTTTTTTTAATATATCGATATCCTGTTGTCTCAGCAGCATTTGTTGAAAATAATATCTCTTCTTCCATTGAGTTGCCTTGACATCTTTGTTGAAAGTAAATTGACCATAAATATAAGGGTTTATTTCTGGAATTTCAATTTTGTTCCTTTGATCTGTATGTCTATCCTATGCCAATACAATCCTGTTTTATTATATAGTAACTTTATAGCAAATTTTGAAATTGGATAATTCTAATTTTCTCCAACTTTGTTCTTTCTTTTCAAGATTGTTTTGGCTATTCAAAACAACTGTATTGGAAACAATTTCAAAATCAATGCTTGGCATTGCCATATATATTTTAGGATCAGTTTATCAATTTACACAAAAAATCCTGCTGGGATTTTGATCAGGATTATATTGAATTTATAGATTAATTTGGGAAGTATTATCATTTTAGCAATATTGAGTCATTCAGTCAATGAACATAAAGTGTTTTTTTATTTAGATATTTTAAAATTTCTCTCAGTAATGTTTTGTGGCTTTGCGTGCAACTCATAGTTTTTAGATTTATTCCTAAATATTTTATTCTTTTTGATTCTCCTGCCAATGAAGTTTTTTTTTTTTTAAATTTTAGTTTTGGAATGTTTGTTGCTAATGTATAAAAAAATGTAATTGGTTTTTGTATGTTGACATTTTCACTTGTGACTTTCCTAAACTTTTTTATAAGTTCTAGCAGCTCAGTTTTTTAAAAAATATACAAATTCCTTAGAATTTTATACATACAGTATGATATTATCCTCAAATAGAGGCAAATTGTTTATATCTTTAATTTTTTTTCTTGTTTCATTGCTGTGGTTAGAAGCACCAGGACAACATTGAACAGAAATGGTTAGAGTGGACATTTTGCTTTGTTTGCAGTCCTCAGGGAAAAGCATTTTTCTTCTACCAGTATGCTTGATGATAGCTGTAAGTTTTTTGCAGATGGCCTTTATTAAGTTCCTTTCTATTCTTTTTTTTTGCTTAAGAGTTATTATCACGAGTAAATACTAGGATTTGTTAAATGGTGCTAGTGTCTATTAAAAAGATCATGTGCTTTTGTCCTTTATCCTATTAATATGGTGCATGACATTAATTGACTTTCCGATGCTAAATCTTGCATTCCTGGGATAATTCCACTTGATCGTGTTGTAGAGTTGTTTTTATATGTTGCTATTTATTCCTATTCTTTAGTATCACAATTGCTAAAAATCCCCTTAAAGGAAATAGAGTATTTAGTAGTGGATTCTTGCAGTTGATTCCTTCTCTCTGGTATATTCTAAATCATTCCAGTGGGAAGATTTTTGGGTGCCAGGAACTGCTACTTGCTGCTGTGCCTCCCTGTCCCTACCTCAGACTCGAATGTCTTTGCTCTGTGGCTGTCCTTTCGTACCTGTCTCTCAGCGAGGATTCTTCTGGGTACGGTGGGAGTAGAAGGGAATTTTAAACATTCTTTTCCCAAAACAATGACTGTCTGTTAGCAATCTTAACAGAAAATAGTCATTTTTGGACAGTATTCTGATATCTTGTGTAATACATGAAGAATGTCCTAATCGCTTAACCAACTTCCACTTACATGACTTTGTAGTTCAGCTGCCACTCTTCGTTACCTCTGTCAACATGCTGACCATTGCTCATGGCATGTTAAGCACTCGTAGCAAACAGGCTACTCTCTGGCGTATCCACACACTTCTCTTCCCACCAGCTGAATGACATGCTAGCAAGCGGCACTTGTGCAAGTTCCTTAAACTGTTTATTCTAGATGTACTTGTTATTGTAATTAGGTAACTTAATTAAATATTTAAACTGATAAAATGTGAAAAGAAAGAGATTTTCTGTGGAATATAAATTTGGCATATTGGAAAGACACCAAAAAATAAAGTGACTTAAAAATAATATTGAATTAGAGGTTGCTGAGATAATTGTAAGATACTAGGACGAATTTTTTTTCATTTAAAATTTAGGATTCTGAATTAAATTTGCTTTGCAAGCACTTGTAAGTTGTGGTTTCACTTAAAAGAATTTTTAAAATAATCTCAAAAGCATAGAGAAGTCTTTATGGGAGTCGTGTGGAGAATAAGTCCCATCAGCAAACCCAGATTCAAAAATTCAAAAGACCTTGGTTCTGTGTCAGAAGACTGGAGAATGACTGTTCAACAATATGGAGTTAAAATATAATGCATTGATGTGTATATACACATATATCTCCTACATTCAGTGATTTTTTTCAATTAACAGCCATGTATAAATCACAATTGTGTCATTATGTCAGATAAGAGGTCTTTGTATTAAACCTCTAAATATCCCTGTGATTTGGGGGTTGGGACCATTATTTATTTCATGTCTAATATCAGATTAGGTACATAATATGCCTTCAGCTTGGAACAAGGGACAATAATAGAACGTGATTCAGAGAATAAACTGTGCTATTTTACTCTGCTTCTGTATTTGAATGTGAGGAAAAATATGTTAGGATAAGTAATCAATTTCCAGCTTAGATGCAGTTGTGTCCTTCTGCAGGGGGAAAAGTTTTCGAGGACCATGATGAGCTATTGAAATTTCTTCGTGCAGTCAGTGGTTTCCGGAAATTGAGAAATGAATGAAATTAAAAAATGAAAAGATCTGAAAGCATAAACAAATTATTAGAGATAAGATTAATTTTTAATTAAAAGCAAGACTCCATGAAAATAAATTGGAAAGCAAATGAAAGAGTCAAGCTACTGCA
>NW_012136414.1:3651440-3652082 GCF_000956105.1 Propithecus coquereli | reverse complement strand
TCTCTGGAATATATTTCAGGGTAAGAAATATATTTTAGGGTAAAATAGTTTGATTTCCTACAAAATGCTGCATTGTAGAAATTGATACACACTTCGGTCATTTCCTGTTGGGAGATATGAATGAGGTTGCTATGAATGTTTGAGTACAAATTTTACATGGATGTATGTGTTCATTTATCTTGGGAATTGCTAGATTGAAAGGGAAGTTTAGGTTTTACTTTTTAAGAAATTGTCAAATTATTTTCCAAAGTGGCTGCACCATTTTATGTTCCCACCAGCAATGTATAAGGGTTTCAGTTTCTCCACATCCTCACCATCGCCTATCTTGTATTTTTGATTATAGCCATTCTGGGTGAAATGGTATCTCATTGTGGCTTTAACATAAATTTCCCTAAAGACTAATGATGTTGAATATTTTTTTTCACGTGCTTATTAACCTTGTATCTTTTTTTGTGAAATATCTATTCAAAAAGTTTGCTCATTTTTAAGTTCTGTTGTCTTTTTATTAAGTTCTAAGTATTCTTTATATATTCTCACAAAGGATACAGGTCCTTTGTGAGTTGTGTGCTTTATAAATATTTTCTCCCATTCTGTGGCTTGTCTTTTTATTTTCTTAATGATATTAAGAGCAAATGCTTTTGA
>NW_012136414.1:3640440-3642510 GCF_000956105.1 Propithecus coquereli | reverse complement strand
GGCCTCCCAGAGTGCTAGGATTACAGGCGTGAGCCACTGCACCCTGCTGAAACTGTGCTTTTGAGGCAGCTTCTGAGGCCTTCGTTTTGGGGTATCATTTTCTGAGCCCCAATATCATTTAGAATACTGAATCTAATACTAATTTATTCAGGGATTAATGCACCTATTGTTCTGTCTTAACAAGGCATTGCTCTACAAAACCACTCTTACTGCTTTGTCCGTGTTGACTGTGGGCTCAAAGATAGGAATTGCCATATCGAATAGCACTCACTCCCCAAAACCAAAGATGATAAACACTTTTATCCCTCTTTTAAATAAATGGAAAGGGAAGGGTAAGGGAAAAAAGGGTTTAGATTGAACTGAGACCAGGGATTCAGTGTATTTAGATATCTATTACCTTGTTTATTCTCACACTATCTGCAGGAGTTTGAAGGGGAGAGTTAGAATTTATTTGCTTCTTGCCTTTGGTTACAAAATGCGCTAATAGCAGTGCAGGGAAGAGGTGGGGGATGGTGAAGAGTGGTAAACTTCAGAGCCAGTAAGTTCCCAGAAATGCTCTAATATCTGTATCTTTTTTCCATATCTTTCATTTCTTTACTTCTCTTTTATTCTTTTCCCCCCCTCTTCCTTTTTCTATTTCTTCTCTTCCTCGCTGGCTTTCTCTCTCCCTGTCTTTTCTTCTCAATGAAACCCTCCCTTCCTACCATGTTGTCTGTGAGTAGTGAATGTAGCTCAGCTCTTAGAACACTTGGGGCTCGATTGGCTACTGACCATGGTCACTAGACAGATCTTGCACTTTCTTCCTCTTAGTCTCATAAACTGTCGACATTACTTTCTGACCTAACAGTTAATGGTATATCTGTCACGAGCTTTCTCTTTTTTTCCTGAAGGTAGATAGTGAGGGACTCCGGCCTTCCTGCGTACAGAGGCGGGCACCCTGAGCAACTGCCACACCTGGGGGAGGAGGGAAAGCCCTGCCAATCCGCCAATCAGAACTTAGGTCGCCAACTGCAAAAGAATGCACAGGGTTCCTTAGCCCGTGGGCCAAGCAGCTAGGTATGATAGGGTCTGGAAGGTAACCTAAAACACCCTAAGGCTAATTATCATGTCATTAGCTTAAATCGACATTGTGGTTCACAGCCCCAAATGGACTTTCAGCTAGGCTTATGGGAGATCCACATGCGTAATAAGACTCAGGTTATATAACTCCCAACTGTCTATCAATATGGTTCCATAGTACCCTCAGGACCATGAGCAGGGCCCAATCCAGACACTGTAAAACAAGACCACAGACTATAACCAAGCCCTTTGATTACGTCAGGAGGTCCATTTGTTGTCTGTGGTGAACGTATCTTGCCCTGTGAATCTGTATCTTTCTCTTGCTCTGTGAACCTATCTTGTCCTTCCTCAATAAACTTTGTTTCACGCTTACCCTGATTTTGGTGTGTCTGGTCATTCTTTGGCCAAGAGCACACCAAGAACCGAGAACAGACTGTGACCCGATACTTGCAACCTTTAAAGAGCAAGTTTCTAATCCATTGCTTTGTGAATATCATATTTAAAAAAGAAGTCTGCAGACCTATTAGCTTTCTCCAATTTTTTTCTGGAGCATCCTCAGAATCACAGGAGAGTGCCAAATGGGTGTTCCCAGAATAGGTTTACCTTACATAGTAGGTAGTCAAGACACATTAATTGATGAAACAATGAAATACCAGAGGCCATCATTCATTCCTGTGTTTGGAGTGAGAAACAAACTTGGAAAACTGCATTTTCTCCTGTATGCTTTATGATCATACTTGACTCACATTCATATTAATATCAATTTATAATTGTATTTCCAAACTAGACTAAATTTCCAAAATAGTTTTCAGAAGCGGGATTGATAGCTCGTTGTACATGTCCCTAGAGAATAATGCCACCTGTCCCTGTGTGTGTATGTTGAGGGTCGGGGGAGTCTTACACACAGCCACAGGATGTGCACTTACTCTATCTTGAATCCTTTGACTGTTTGTCAGTCTCTTTTGTTAGACTTGGTAGCACCTTGGGAGGCTGGAAGATGTCTCTTCGTCT
>NW_012136414.1:3638835-3640390 GCF_000956105.1 Propithecus coquereli | reverse complement strand
AGTTGCTGTAAGAATCCATTCTGTAGCATTGTCCTATTATGGGAAAAAATATTTGTCCGGCGCCAAATTCCCATTTTCTGTAGCTTTGAGTATTTTTTTTTCCTGGCAGTAATTTGGCCACAGACTTTTTGGTATGTGTATACGCTTGAGAAAGGGACCATTTTGCTGGGTAACTTTTTTCCATTTAATTAGAAATCAAGTCATTAGTCTCCTTGTGATCTGATTAGACTACTGTCTTAACTTGATAAAGATGGGAAATAATTGTTATTTAAAAAAAAAAGAAAGAAAGCCAAATTGCTGGGGACAAAGAACTACCCGCTTTCCCTCAGCTAAACCTCCATTAGCAACGTGTGAAGAAGCAATGACAAAGTGCTCAGTGTTCCCTTTAGAGGGTCCTTAAGAGCCTGCTCTGTCTGTAAGAAGCTTTCTTTTGCTAATGTGGGCTGAATCCCAGACAAAGGCCAGTGTTAATGATTGGCTTCAAGAATCTAATCCCTGGAAGGGAAGTGTCTCCTTGGATAGCTTTTTAATATGCTTGTCAAACATTTTAAACCATGTAACAGAAAGAAGCATTGTGATGACAAGACACAACCTTGCCAGATCTTTGGACACATCTGCCAATAAAGTAATGGGATGATCCTTTCGGGCTCCAGGGGCTCATGCACAAATGCAAGCTCATGTGTGGAGCGCAAGTCTTGAAACTTGGTTTTGATAATTAGTTTTGACTGTGTGTATTGGCTTATTTTGCAATTGTTTTCTTGTAGAATATATTATTAATGTTTTATTCTCAATGATATCCTTTCTGTTTAATCTTGAACTTTTTTGGGAAGACTAATAAAGTCATGGTGGTGAACATGTCTTGTTACAATCCTAAAATGGCACTGGAACAGTGAAAAAGAAAGCTGAATGGAATCTTTCTTTCTCTTGCAGTTGTAGATTCACTTTCGTTCCCTTCTTTCCAAGCCAAATACAATAAATATCCTGTTAGTTCCTGTCCATTGTAGGGGCAGAAAGGGGGTGATTCCTTTCTTGCTCATCGTAAGAATCGAGGCCAACATTACTTTAACAAAGACAGGTTAACTAGAGAAAAGAAAAACAAATTTGTTTGATCACAGTTTTACATGACTTAAGAGCCTTCAGAATGTAGACCCGAAGATGCAGGGAAAATTATTCATTTTTATGCTTAGGTTCCATGAAGTATAGACAGCTGTAATAAAAATATGATTGGGCAAAATAGTATGATTCAAAAATGCTAATGGACTGAATGGGGAAACTCAGCAAAGCCTGCTCAGATTTTTCTTGGCCTCAATGTGCAGCATTCCTTCCTCCCAGGTATGGGACAGGAGCCCTCTGGAATGAATATCTTAATTCCTCTGTGGCCAGCTGTTATACTGAAAGGCAGGTAGAAGCTTAGAGTAATATTTTAAGGGTTTATGGCGGCATTGGGGAAAAGAGGTTTTAGCTTCTATGACTTGTCTTAAGGGAGAATGAAAGGGGAGAGACAGGAGGGCAGGAGAAGGTCAGAGAGAAACTTTGCTTTTTTCTTTTTCTTTTT
>NW_012136414.1:3619184-3631470 GCF_000956105.1 Propithecus coquereli | reverse complement strand
TTTTTTTTAAAGTACAATTCCATAGTTTGGATATCTTTACCTCATATTGGTGATGTCTTTTTTTTTTTCATTCTTCTTGTTCAGACTGTAGACCTTTCTCTATGTGGTGTATTACTAGTATTGTAATAACGACCCAATATTTACTATGTGCCAGGCATCATGACATGCACTTTACATGTACTTATTTAACCCTCACAACAAATCTATGAAGTAAGAATTATTATGATGTCCATTTTACTGGTAAGTAAACTGAGGCTCAGAGAGATTAAGTACCTTTAATAAGGTCACATTACCAGGAAGTAGAAGCAGGCAGCGACTTGCAGTTCCTCTTCCTTTGGCTTGCCTATAATTCCCATACATCCTTTGTTGAAGTAACTCCCATCTGAGCAATGTTTGTTATATAAGCTCCTTCAAAGTACTTTTCCTTTTCATTTCATGTCTTATTATTATTCTGGTCCTGTCTTCATGAAACTTTCTTTTCTAAGATTCAAATATTTGAAGCTGAATTTTAGAAAAGAAACAAATATTTGGAATTGCTTCTAGAATATTTTAAACCTATGTTAAAACAAAGGTTTTAATGTAATTTCAGTAGATTTTTTATGTTCTTATCATCTGTCAGTAGAATTTTTAATATATTACTGTAACATAAGATCTTTTTAATTTGGAGGATCCTATTAATTCTGATTGCATCAAAATTTCATCCATGTTATCTTAGAGTTTACCATTGCATAGTCTCTAAAAAAATGAATGAATAAATAAATAATGCAATAAAAATTGCTGATAGAATCTTTTTAGGGAATAAACTATTTTAGGTGTGTTCAATATAATTTACTTGTATATTATGAAATGAACTGTTAATAAAATTATTTCTGGCAGAGTTCTAAAAACTCCAAATTTGTTGGCATTTATTTCACTTGCAGTGTTTAAATTAACAAAGCAGAAGTACATGTCTCGGAAATATAATTTGCAGTGCAGATTGATTTTCTATACACCGTGCTCTGAATTAGTCTTATGTAAATCAATTTCAAGATGGGATTTTAAATGAGAAGTTATATCTTTATTCAGGTTACTATTCAGAAATTATTCTGAAAAAATTATTTATTGACCTGTTTCCTGAGAAACATCAGCCTCTAGGTGGGAAGTTTACACTGATGCTTTGGTGTGCTTAGACTCTATTGTACATAAGCTTGGTGACAAATGTTAATTGACTAGTTATAAAAAATACAAATCCTGGTGGCTCATGCCTGGAATCCAGTTAGGGATGCAACCGGACAATCCCGACACTTCGGGAGGTGGAGGTGGGTCTCCTTCACTCTTCCTCATCAACCCCTCCCACCCTTACCCTCCCTCAAACGAGTGAAAATCTCAAAAACTGTGCTTTAATTCATTGGATGCGTACAATACTCCAAGAATCCACCAATTGCTTTTGCTCAGGCTTATTTTTCTTCTTTACTTTCTCCTTCATTCTCACTTCTCTACTGTTGCTGTCTTCTCCCCTTTCTCCATTCTCCCCATGGGTCCAGTGTACCTGTGTCCCCTTTAGCCATGGTGTAGGAAAGAACCCAAACTAGGTCAGTTCTACTCTCTATCTCTAATGCTGTATTAGAGATATAGAACAGGCCTGCAGCACAGGGCTCAACAAATAGCTGACACCCAAGTAGCCAAATAGCTGCCCAATCAGGCAGAGTACTCTTGTGTAGTTACTGCTTTTGAGCAGAACATTTGTGTAGGGGCTTCTCTCTGCAGTGCCTTTGAAACTGGAAGTTTTCAAAGGGAGCAATTAGGAATAAGAATGGAAATAGATTTCACTGTCAGAAGCACAGCACTTGCAGAATTTGGATAGAGTGAATAGGAAGGAGGTGCAAGGGTTTTCAGTTCCCACCAGGAAGCAGGAACTGAGTTAGCCCACCTAGAAGAAGGCATCCATTAGTTTCTGCCCTTATTGCTGTTCTTTTCAAAACCTTGCATTCTAAGCTTTCCTTACTCACTAATTTGTGAACTACCCATATGCTTCCAGTGAATTCCCTTTTTTGCTTAAGCTAGCTGGAGTCAGCTACTGTTGCTTACAACCAATGACTCTAACGGATCAACTGCTCATCTACTTCCTTCCTGCTTTACTTCCCTTCTTTTCCCTCCTCCATCAGCCTTTCTGCCACCTTTCATACTTCTCATGTTTTTCTTTCTCTTGTTTGGAGGCTTTCGATGATGAATGGAGAATGAAAAAAGCTAACACAAAAATAGAAAAATAAAAATATTTTGAAGGTGTTTATCACAACTGCTTTATTTTTCTTTTCAATTCAAAATTGAGGGTTTCTTGACCTTATCTTATCTGAGTACATACAAATACTACTATTCATAGCAAAAATAATAAGCAAAGCAACTTGATCACGCCCCCGTTTACATAGTGCCTCCATCAATTTTACAATTTTGGTCCATTAAAACACATTTATAGCTTGTCTAAACTAATTAAATAATTTGATCCATGAAGTATTTACTTTCAAAGGATTTGCTGCCAGATCTATGTCTTATGAAAACAATTAACAAAGTTATTTTTGGAAATAAGCATTTAATGTCTCCTTTGTAGCAGGCTGAAAGAATGTAAGTTTTGACGTCTAGACTTAGGCTATCACTAAAGGTAAATTTAAATATTTAACACAGTAGTAGGGGAGTCACAGCTACAAAGTTTACTTGAAAACGAAGTGAGTCATTTCATTGAGTCGTTTATCTCTTATGCTTGCATGCATGACCAACGTAAGTTTGTGTTTTGGACTCAGTTTGCTTCTCAAGACATCCAACAGCTGTTGCTTCCCTCAAACTATAAACTCCATCTTCCTGTTTTACCCTGTTTTACCCCAACTGCCTTAGACATAATGGAAATTAAAAGTCTGAAAGTTTTTGTAAATAATAGCAGTTACCACTGTGAGAAATAACTACTAAGTGATACTAGGAATCAAAGCTGGGGTCTACTAACATCAACATAGTTAATTCAGGTAGTGTTTCCAAACACAAAATATTTAGAAAGAGAAAAATGAGCCTAGCCTAAAACCATATTTTTCAGGGGGGAATCTGATGATTTTCTTTCTCTGCGAAGGGCAATATAACAGACTAAGATAACTAACATATACCCAAATTGATAAAATTTCTCTTTTGTATTAGCAGGCCTAGTTTGTGTCCATTATATTCACCACAAGAGTTAACAAGTGCAAATAAACTGACTTTATTTCAGGTTTTTTAAAATTGTTAGTATGTATTATTCCCTTTGCATTTCTTTCAATATCTTATACATTTACTTGTCATGTTCTAAATATTTTTGGCTAGGATTTTAAAAATCATCACCAAATAGTAATTTTTGCAGATTTACAAGTGGGATATATAATTTAGATCCAACCTTGCACTTAAGATAGGTCTTATACATCCTTGTATATAAACTTCTTCCTTTCTGACAGACTTATCCATTGCCTTGCAATTATTACAAGTGTTGTAGCAGAGATGACAAGAAAAAGTGCTATCTAGGGCTCATAAATTCAGTTTTAAAATAGTGATTTGAATGAAAAGCAAAGATAGTAATCTTGAATGCTGAGACTTCTGATTTGTAATAACTGGGCTTTTTGATAAGACACAAGGTTTTTGAGCAGTAAAGTTTTGGTTTTGCGTCAAGAGCAAAGCCCTGGAGAAATCAGGAAATAAAGTTAATAGGTTTAAGAATATTTATGGAAGAGTTGAGATGAGGAGTCAGATAATCTTTTCTAGGATTGCTTATGGGAAGATAAGACACAGGAGGGAATCTCACATCCAGCCTTCCTGTCCTCTTCCCCTAGGCCAGATAAACACACATCAGCTGATACTGATAGGGATTGATACAATCTGAATCCAGAGGAAATGTGGACACTATGGTGATTTATAAAAAATTATGAAAGTTCTTTTTTTCACATCTCATATTTTTAATTGCAAAATAATATATGCTAATGTGTTAATGTAGATCAAGAGCCAACAGTTTACTAGTTTTTCTCATTAATAGGATGTGTCAAAGAATATTGTAGAAGACTTTGAAATGTACAGAATAATTGCTGCATATCCTGTCTACTGAACCCTTCTGGATCATCTATGCATTTCTTTGTCTTTAAGTGAATTTACAACTCTAAGTTGTAGAAAAGTGATATTAATGTAAATAACTTTTATTTATACAAATACAAATGATTTTATCAATTTTTATTGCCCCATGGATATTAACCAATTTTGCATCTATTTGTCCATTCATTTCAGTATTATTGAGAGCGTTTATGTGTTTTTTGAAATCTTTTTTTGTATCATTGTAGCATCTTACTGGTTCTCTCATTAATTGAGTTAAATAAATTCTTGGACATAAATTAATATTTGTCTAAGAGTCATGATTTTATCCTTTAAAAATTATCTTTTAGCATCTTTTATTTTCTACAGAACAGGAAATTTCTGGAGATACAGTAATTTATTTTAAATCTATATATGATGATGGATAGTTTAGGAATCTACTCCAAACAGCAGGGGAAATAGTTTGTAAGATCATAAATGTAGTCACCTATTGTCACCCCCCAAATCATACTGTATAGGTGTTATACATTTGGGGGCACTCTCCTTTCTCTTGGCTTTATACTTACACAGGGAGGTTTTCCACTTGTAACCTGTCTTCTCCACTCCCTCACTCAGGACTCACTAAAGTAAGTGACTTATCTGATTGGGGATATTGGGAGAAAAAATTGTGCAAAATTCAGAAGGAGGAAGGCTCAATCCTTTTTGCTGGTGCTCTTTAGGATCAGCTACTTTTGTCTTAGAAACTTCATAGAGGTACACCCTAAAAATGAGAGTTCTACCATTTATCCCCATTGCCAGAGGAGTCTACTGGAGTAATAGACCTAAAGCCCTGTTCTCCAAGAGCTTTATCAATAACAGAGCTGATATTTTTGGGTTCCATTACTTGCATCTACTTCTCAAGTGGTTCAGAACTTGGACAAGAAAAAGGAAAGTTCTTTATTATTCCCTCAAACTCTAGACTGAAGAAAAGGAACTGCTCCATCAATCTTCCATACATGAAAACTTAAATTGTTTTTTGCATGCCTTAACACTAATTAACAAGACATGTTCCAGAAATTGAGTTGATTTTAGAATAAAGTTACATGACAGAGCAAACTTATGGAATAGAAATATCTAGGTAAGTCTTTTAGCATTCAATTTTAGAAGTATAAAGTCTTTTTCTATTTATATTACATCAAAAAATGTCTAAACATTTTTACTAGTCTGTGAATTACATTATTTGGTGAATCCAATGCCCTTGTTTACCTTTTGTAAGCAAAGGGACTTTTGCTCATGATGATGAGTTGATAAAGTTAAGAAAGTTGCATATTTTAAAATATAGTTATTAACAGAAGATTACTAGATAAAACAAGGCAAGACTGAAACCACAAAGAGCCTCCAATGGTTTTATGGCATATTTTATAGCTTGTAAAAAGTAATTAGACAATTTTTTTTCATGTAGTGTTTTTTAAGGTTTTATGTTAGACTCACCTACTTAGTCCAATAAAACATTTAATAGGGAGTTGTTATAAAAGTAATGCATAAATGAGAATAAGGGACATACTCAATACCATTCATTTTATAATATAAAGCATGATTATTTGAAAGTCTGCAGTGTTGATTACTAATTCCATGACTTGCTGAAAAGACTACCAAAATAACCTGTTGATAAAGCAAAACTGGGATATTTATCACCTTAGTAAGGGAAACTCTGTCCTGGAGAGTTTTTGTAGCTTCTCAGAATAAGGTGGGATATTTATGAGATTTGGGGGTTCTGGTTTAAGGTACATCTTTCAATGTGGGGTAGGTAGAGAGCTGATTAGGAGTGATGAAAATTTGTAACAAAATAGTTTAGAACAGGTAGATGCAATGAGGTGGGGATTTCAAAGTGGCCTTGAAGAGTAAAGTAGGTTACGAGACTAGTCCAGGAATCTAGTGTCCTGACATGGATATTTACTCTGAAGAGATAATTTAATAAACTATTATTTGAACAAATCGATTTTTGGAAAATTTCTTTAAAAAACAAGTTATTTGCACTTTTTCTTCCTGGGCAAGAGTTTACTGGAATAGTAAAGTTGTTAGTGCAGGCAGTTGAATTATAAAGTAATTTTAATGTAAACACCATCTTATGTGGTAGCAGATAATTTAGGTTTTCCACAGCAAATTTTTGCAATGTAATTTTCAGTAACATTTTTTTTCGGTCACTTGATGGTTGGTTGTTTCAGGATATAAATAACCAACATTTATAGGGAGGGTAAATTTAGAAAACATTGTTTAGATTTTAGAGCTGAAAGAAATGGAAGCAATAAAAAATTGGACTGATTAAATATGCCAGAATAATCCTAAAACATGGAATGGAGGCTCTTTTAGATAGAATTATTTTGCCAACTATTTTATTTGGAAGTAATTTGCAGTCTGTCTGTAATTTGTGATATGCTTCCAAAAGAGGTAAATCACTTTTATTGTACCTTCCTCAACAGCAAAAATCTTTATAGACAGTAAACTTCTTTAGGCATTTAAAATTCATGTTTTCCTTTAGTTTTCTTTTTAGAAGTGAACATTAATTGGTGACATTATTAGAGCTTCTGTAAATTTAGAATTGGCATTTTGGCAAGTCATCTGTTTTGGGGATATGCCCCAGCTAGTTCTGTAATGCCCATGGATGAATTTGACTTAAATAATTACAATAATTGACTACTTCAATATCATACGGATAGCATTGGTGTACGAGTAGAAATCAAAACATTACATATTTCACATAAATGAAACAGGATTCGTGATCGTTTGGGAAAGATTTGCCTGTGGAATCAGGAAATGGTATTAAAGGCATACAGAAAATGAATATACATTTATTCAAGAAAATATACTATTTCAGAAAAAAAAAAACTGGTGAGAGTCTGTGTGGCACTTGAAGTATGACCTGTTCCCCTTCCCTCCTCTCTACCAGCTCATCATGACAGAAGCTCCATTCTGGATGGGTATATAGAGCCAAAAAGACAGGGCTCCATCCTGACCCCTCTCCCCAGCTCCAAGTTAAGGGCTATAGTATCATTGTCTTTACAGATAAAAACTTCAAAGTAGCCATTATAAAAATGGTCAAAGAACTAAGGGAAACCATACTTAAACATGTAAGGAAGATATGATGACAATGTCTCATCAAACAGAGAATATCTATAAAGAGAACTTTACAAAAAACCCAATGAAATGGAAATTTTGAAGTGGATAAATACAATAACTGAAATGAAAACTTCGTTAGAGTGGCTTGGTGGCAGATGGCAGAAGAATCAGCTAAGATAGATCATAGAGTTATGTAATCTGAAGAATAGAGATAAAAATAATGAAAAAAAACTTAACAGAGTCTCAGAGAAGTGTGAGGCACTATTAAGCACACCAGCACACATTTAAGTAGAAATAATGAACAAAAGAGGGAGAAAGGAACAGAAAAAACATTGTAAGATAAAACTTACCATAAAGGAGTCATAGACCTGGACAGACATTTTGGACTCAAAACAAAACCCTATGTTGTCTTGAGAACACTACTCTAAGCCCAGCATGATTGATGCTGGCAACGCTTCTGATGTAGCTACCAATGATATGGGGAAATGGCTCACTTCCTGGGATAAAGGACATCAACAGGAGAGCAAAATGGCTTATGAAAGGGGGGAGGGGTGGTGGTGCATTTGTGTTCCCATTTAGGACAGAGGGAATATGTACAATTTCTTTGAGACAAAAGGGAGCATTGTTTAAGCGTGAAGAGTAAAGGGGAAGAGAGGCTCATGTGAGGCTGGGGGTAAACTGGTGTTAATCCACGCAGGGGTTTGTAAACCATGGGAATGATTTTTAAAAACTTTTCATTTCAAGATAATTGTAGATTCACATGCATTTATTTATTCACATGCAATATGTTTCCTTTACCCAGTTTCCTCCAATGGTAATATCTTCCAAAACTACAGTACGATATTGCAACCAGATATTGACATTGATAGCATTAAGATACAGCACGTTGCCATCACCAGAAAGATCCCTTGTGTTGCGCTTGTTTAGCCACACCCACTTTTCTCTTGCTCCCACCTTTTTTGCTCCCACCTCTTTCTTACCCCCAGGCAAACGCTGATTTGTGCTCCATTTTTATGAAAGCAATGGCAAATCATTACATTGTGAGATGGTAGAATTTGAAGAGCAATTAATTGTTCAAGGTTGATGTTTTGCAGTAGTTAGAAATTTCAAAGAAATTTTGTGCAATTGGGTCAATACTAGTTTTAGAATGTCAAATGACACTGATAATTCTTAATATAAGTTCGATATTGAGCTATGAGGATATTAGTAATTTTGAGTGAAGAACTGATAAAAAAATCAACAAATGAACTGAATGGTGAAATTGATCAGCCAATTAAAGTTTAGTGTGCTAGAAGAGGTGTGCAAAAACCTCTCTTAGAATTTTGACCCTTCCTATCAGGAAGGGTCAAAATATGGGAAAAAGGAAAGAAAATTATATTGTTATTTTTTAATTTAGCATAAAACAAGAAATATTTTTTTATATATGAGTGTCCTTGCACTTCGCTACTCAGACCTTGAGAGGCTGGAAGAATGAGCAGTTTCTGTGGGTTTGGAACACACTCCATGAGAAGGGAGGTGAAGTGGGCAAGTGCCCTGGGGTAGGGTTGAAATATCAAGATACACTACATAGATGCTACGCAGCTGAGGGAGAAGAGGGCTTACAAAAACAAAACATAAACCTGACTTTTTTTTTTTTCATAAACAATGCTTATTTTAAGACATTGATAAGAAGTAGGGAAAGAATATGGATCAGTAGTTTTCAGTCCTAGCTGCACAGTGAAATCACCTGATCAATGCCTCAGTCTCATCCTCCGAGATTATGATTTAATTAGTTTGGGGTATGGTCTAGGTGTCAGGATTTTTAGCAGCTCCCCAAGGTGGTAGTGATGGACAGCCTAGGTTGAGAAAGATTTGTTACATGTAGATCTGTTTAATATCATAAGATTGATGGTTTATGCATTTCTATATCATGATTCTTTTCTTCCAAAAGAACCTGAGTTAGGGTAAATAAATTAGTGTACAAATAAACCAACTGAAATTAAAACAAAACAAAACAAAACAAACTTACAGCATCCATAGAAAAGGTTCTTAACTCTCCCTCCACATTTGAATCACCTTGGAGAGCATTCAAAATATTCCAGTACCTTATTCCAGTACCCCACCCTTAGATCTGGGCTGGGGTCCATTCTAGACATCAGATGTTTTTGAAACAGAAGATTTTAATGTGCAATTAGGATTGATAACTGCTGAAGCAATCTGCAGTATTCAAATAGATGCTAACTAGCACCTGAAATAAGCTTATTACCTCATTTGGACATTAGATTAAATGCAAAGTTCCTGGCAACTAATGCAAAAAAGAAACATGTTACATAGCTTCCATTTTCTGGATGAAGAAGTATACAAAACTCTTCTTAGAGATGAAATATTTCTGGAATGAAATTTTAAATGAAAAATTTCTGGGTTGATCCTCATGTAAGTCTTGAGTAGTGACTAGACTTATGATTTAACCAAAGAGCCTTACAAAAGACACTGGCACACTGCTCAGATGAATACTGCTTGTAAAGACCTGTTATGAATGCAGCCTATATATCCTTAAAATAAGTCAGTGAAGAAATTTTTGACCAGGTAAAGAAATAAGGAGACCTGAGAGAAGGTGCTCTTTTATTATTAATCTATTTTAGATATAACTCAGTTACTCCATTAGAATTAGTTTTCATATCTAGCTTGGGAAACATAGAGGGGCCAGGCATATTCCCAAGACCTGACTTGTACATGTACCCAGTGTTCCATGAGGAGATAATTATAAATATTATTATATTTCAACTTTGGCCAAGTTCCTTAGTTACTTGAAGTTCATCCACTGCCTGGAGAATGCTGGTGAAAGTGGAGTGAGCAACTTTCAGGGAAAAGGCTACCTCTGAGATGTAAGAGAGATAAGGACCTGAGTCCTGCTCTAGGACACAGAGAAGGGTAAGTGAGTGGCCATCGGAAGTGGGACACTTCCTGGGGCACATTTGCCTCAGAGCATAAGGCTCTCGTCATAACCAACATAAAATATCTGCTCCATAGGTACCAGAAAGAGAATTCATTCATGAAATAACTTCCATCCAGTATGTGATAAAGGTACGAAATATCTGCAAGTTGAGAAAGAATTTATCAGGCAAATTTATTTTGGCATTATTTAGTTTTTCACATTCTGCCCTTACGTAGCATTCTTGGTAACACTCTGGTTGCCTAGTTAACTGTTGTGTCTCTATTAATTGGTTCAGTAGACCCCCTGAATTTCTGGGTACTTTGTCCTACTGGGATTCATGGTAGGAAACTCTTAGACCTTCTTAATGAAGAATTAGAAAAATCAATAATATTCACCACTATGGGGGTTCGTATTTTGAATTCTCAACTTTCTAGCTGAAAGTTTGTAAGTGGCACATTACTTAACTCCTTTCTGCCTCATTTTGGGAATAAGACTTGTACTGGCTGATAAGGTCGTTGTAAGAATTAAATGAGATAATGCTTGCCAAGGGCTTTGCACGATTCCTGGCACACAGTAATCACTCAATAAAAATTAGCTATTTTTGCGGTCATTGCAGTTGTTGTCTTCATCATCACTGTCATCATCATCCCTGGAGTGAAATACAACTTCAAGTGAAGCCTCAAAACCTTGAAGGTTGTACATGCTCTCTCCTCACTACCGGTGGAATTTTTCTGGAAAATGTGGGAGAATCCCATGGCATAGCAAAACTCTAGGATTGATTGCATCTTAAATAGATCATTTCTCTAGAAGTGATATGCACCACTGTAATTCCCACTGGAACAGATACTGTACTGTGTGAGTTTTCATTAACAATGGTGTTGACATGGTACTTGATGAGTCAATTTAGAAGACAGCTGAAAAACCTGGACACACATGTAAAACCCTGTATGTTGACAAGAACTGCTACAAGGAGACAATTGCTGGTGCTATCTTCCTAAGAACAGTGGGAAGAAATTACCAAGCTCTGGGTCTAACCTCAAGGGCAATAGCTATTGACCTGCTGACCTGAGCTGCCTTGGGAAACAACATATGAGATTAATTCTGAGAGATGGTCCTTCCAGGGTTTTCCGTACCTCTCTATTACCTCAGTATGAGTCAATTGAAGAAAGAAGAGTGTGTGTGTGTGTGTGTGTGTGTGTGTGTGTGTGTGTGTGCATATTCAAAAGAGGGGCCTGGAGAAAAGTTAAAATTAGATTGGGATGTGTGGGAAATGATGTTTTTCCTTCATCCTCATCAAGTAGAGAGACTAATAGTACTTGTGGTGTATTCCAGTGGGACTGAATGCCTGGGAATTTAGGGTGGACCCTTGAACCAAATTTAAAAGACTCAATAGTCAGTAGGCAACCAGAGTGTTGGTGTCCAAGGCAAGAGAGCTCATAAGGAAGAACTCGGAGGAACTCAATGATGCCAGAATTAGATTCTCTCTCAACTCTCAAATATGTGGAACATTTATCAGATGCTAGATAGAATTGAATTATCTTTCTGATTTTGGTAGAGCAGGCATTCTGTATTGATCTCAAGGACAGCCATATTGCATGGATGTAAAATTTAATCCTTTAGTTGTGGTCCACAGGAGGATATCTCATTCCTGCTGTGCTTGGGTAGAAGTGGAGCCTACAGGTGCAGCCAGGATTTTCATCAGAGGTTTGCACTTCTTAGGCACTTGTGCTCATGTGTAACAGAGTCTGTTAAAACTTTGAAGTAGCAAGAGACTGCCCACAGGACTTGCATGCCTCCTTTAAGCTCTGTGATTCTAACCAGTTTACGTTTTAGTTGCTTAAGGCCATGATCATACGAATTATATGAATATCTGTTACGTGAACACACATAAGTATTCAAGTTGCATTTTTCCATTTATATTTGCAATAAAGAGTCTAATAATGAAGAGGCTAAAAACATTTTTTTTTTTTTTTTTGAGACAGTCTCACTCTATAGCCCCGGGTAGATAGCAGTGGTGTGATAGCGCTGCAACCTCAAACTCCTGGGCTCAAGCGATCTTCCTGCCTCAGCCTACCGGGTAGCTGGGACTACAGGCGCTTGCCACTGCGCCCAGCTAATTTTTCTATTTTTGGTAGGGATGGGGTCTTGCTCTTGCTCAAGCTGGTCTCTGATCTCCTGAGCTCAAACCATCCTCCTGCCTTGGCCTCC
>NW_012136414.1:3566058-3618744 GCF_000956105.1 Propithecus coquereli | reverse complement strand
ATAGTTACATGAATTGGATTAAAGTTTATGATTTTTCTAAAACTGAATTGAAAGGAAATTAAAGTCCAAAAAACACTATAGAGACAAATTCTGATTTCCACTGAGCTTTTATGTTTTAGCTCAAAAGAATTTGAATAATATCCTGTTATAACAGAGGATTGCAATGAATGTCTAAAATGAAATAGGTAAATGATTTTGGCTCAAGTATACTTATGGTGACTAGACAAAAATATGAACTCTATAGCCTAAAGCTTAAAGTGTGGGTCTCCTAATATGAAATAACCCAAATCTAAGAGCTTCATCCAAAGTCAGAATACACTGAAACTTGATAGGAAAAGAACAAAAATCATTTTCTAATGAAATGGATGTTGCAAGGAAACTTCTGTTTACCTTGTTTTCAGCAGTATTTCCTACTGAGTCCCTGCCAGGAGCAGCCTGCCAACTGCTTTCTCTGATATCATTCTTCTTTTAATGTTTTATACTTAATGCAGACTAGTCAAACAGATTTCTGGTTTCTTTCTTTGAATGAAGGCTGCTCTGACAGTTTAATCATGCCAAGTAATAGAATATGAATTCTTAAGCCAGTGACATTGATATTCATCCTTGCATATGACAACTTGACAAATTTACATTAATTACAGGGTGGAGTGTGAACTTAAAGTCATGACATTGTAAAAGACAGCTCATATAAAATTTGCAGTTAGTCAAAATATACTTTAAAATGTTTTTCATTTTTAAAGTCTAATTTTAAAAAATTTCTGTGTGAGTTTACACACATCTTTTGAGGGGGTTGGAGGGGTACATGGAGATACTTATCCGATTTACCTCTTCATTCAGAATGTTGGTAGTTCTTTAAGGGAATTGCTTTTTTACAAATATTGGAGAAGCATAATTTCAAGGATCCATATATGACAGCACTGTATGAGCTCTCATTTGGCAGTTGCTCTTAGATTGTTTAGGCTTTGTCTGCTATATTAGCCACTGTCTCCTAAATATATTCCATATGAAAAATTTCCCATAATACAGGATGCATGAAGACTTTTTTTCCCCCTTGATGAAGTCTTAAGATTTTTTGTTTTATGATATTGAAAATAACATACCAGTATGTTAGGCAGCTCATAACCGATTATGTCCATTCATAGAAATGATATCTGGATTGATTTTTTAAAAAGGTTTTTGATATATTCTTATCTCTAATTTATCAACTTCTTTAGCTTACCTTTTGTTGTTGTTGTTAACTGCCTCAAATTTCATGTGGACATAAAGCTGGGATAAGTAGAATATCCATGATTTTTTTCAGGGTCCATGACAGGAATGGCTGGTTTATGCCAAATTTTTGGCTGTATCTGGCCCAGCCACAGTTGAGCTCTAGTGTTGGTGCAAATAAATGAATATATACAGGAATAAGGCCTTTTCATATTTGCTGTCCTCACAGAAGTTTTTAGAATAACCAGGCTGGGCTGGGCCACTTCCTTTCAGGACTTGCTCTTTGTCACAGAAAATCTGATAAACTCATTTATGCTAATATATTATATTATTCTTGTCTGACAGTAGTGTCCTTTAACAAGGACATTCTGAAGAAATAACTACACTCAAAATTATAACCTCACCATAAAAATTTCTAGCACTTCGCAGACTAATGAAAGGGATATTGTTTTAAGGGGACTTTGTTTTAAATCTCAAGTTATCTCCATAGGCAGTTTTCTCTCAGTTATTTTATTTGATGACTTAATTAAATGGGTCTTCAGAGGTCCATAGCAATGCAAATGATTCCTGTTTATGGAAATACAAATGAATTTTGTTTGGTGGAGAAAATAAATCTTTCTAAGTTTAAATCTCATCCGAATGGGTGAGATTTTAACATCTTCTTTAACTTCTGCTGAGTCCTCCTTGCTATTTGAGAGGCCTTGCATTCAGTCTCAACCCATATCTCCTGGCGTTACTGTGAATGTTTGGAAAGCTAGTCTGAAAGTAGCTGAGAACAAATTCCGAATCTATTAGTAGAGATTGGAAGGAGGAAGACATCTTACTGCCTGTATGCTTTGTCTGTTTAATCTCCTGCAACAGTGAGCAGGCTGAAGAGCCAGACTTCTAAGAGGAGAGTGATGGTATCTCCCAGGCAAACTTGAAAAGAGAATAAACAACACATTCCTGTTCATTAAAAAGTACGTCACATTGCTGATTTTTTGCATTTAAGAGTTTACCAAAGAAAATCTGGAACCACTAAAGGCTACTTGCTCAACCAGTACCCTGTAACCATAACATTCAGCTCTTCAGAAGAAAGACAGAAGCAGGATGAGGAATACTTTAAATTATCCAAAGTCCCTCTAAATAGCAGGAACACCAGTCAGTCATCAAGAAATTAAATTATTCTTGTTGGTTTTTAAGTCTATAACTCAGTTTTAAATTTCACAGGCATGACACTGCTGTTTCCTGTTTCTAGATGTATTAGAGAGGAGGTTAGCTGGATTGCCAGACTATCAGTGATTTCCCATTTTGTCAAAAGTCTCCTAGGACGTAACAAAAATCCTGGGACAGTAGTAACTGATGGTTTAAAAGAAATTATAAAAGAAAAGAACACATTGTTAGGCTCTTTGTCAAAATCAGTTCTGTAATTACTTGTCCTTTTGTTTGAAAATAAACAAACAATCAAAAAATACTTTAGCGAGAACTGTTAGCTACGTTGACCTTGGAAGGCCAATCAAGGACCGATATTTCCAGACCAGTTAGACTGATTTCATGAAGTGCTTAGCACATGAGAAGTTGTGAGAAAAGTGTATTCTAAAGAGCTGGTGATAAAAGGATCCATGTGGGTATCCCCTTTCCTTAGTTAGACATTAATTAAGGTTTCATATGATT
This sequence comes from Propithecus coquereli, assembly GCF_000956105.1. Taxonomy (NCBI): domain Eukaryota; kingdom Metazoa; phylum Chordata; class Mammalia; order Primates; family Indriidae; genus Propithecus; species Propithecus coquereli. The sequence goes on along the minus strand of NW_012136414.1, from coordinate 3,615,885 downwards.
TAAAGGTCCTTTTCATGGTGGGACATAATAACAGATTGACACTGGATAAATGACAAGCAGAACTCTTTGTTACATACAACTCTGAAGGGTGGGGTTACTTAGGTTTCTGGGCTCCCTGTGGATTGGCTAATTTGAATAATTTCAGCGTCAGGGACTGTTCCTAGTTGCCTGGTACCTGGCCCTGGAGCAATTAGGGCCCTCGAGTGGCAGCTGGATAAAGGAAGTGGAAAAGGGAAGTCCAATAGGACTTAATCGCCCTCTACTCTGGGCCTGAAAACTAAGTCTAGACAACATTAAACAAACAAACAACTGTTTTACATCTCTGCCCAGCATTGTGCTTGGGCTTAGCAGGTCTACAGTATACAGATGTGTGAGAAGACATGCAACTATTCAAGAAGCTCTATAATAGGTCTGGTTTTGGGCAGGACCAAATTCCCAATTTATATAGAACTGTTCTGCAAGGCACATAATAAAAAGAACATAGGGTATTGATGTTTCCTTGGACTCTGTTTTAAAAATTCTGCCTGAGGAATCTTTTGATAGTATAACATTTGCTTTTACCTAGACTAAGTTGCCTTAAAGTTTATTTAAGCTTGACTTGGATCACTGGTGCTATTTTGGAGTTTTTGCAGGCTGTATATCTCTCTGCAAATTTTACTAATTGATCGTGAATACTTAATTCTTTTTTTAGAAGCAACTTTATGGTGATATAACTTACATATAATAAAATTTATGATTTAACTATACAATTTAATGATTTTTAGAAAATTTATAGAATTTTGCAACCATTGCCACAATCCATTTTTTTTTTTTATTTCAGCATATTATGAGGGTAGAGATGATTAGGTTACATGTGATGCCCTTGCCTGCCCTACCCCCCAAGTCCGAGTTTCAAGTGTGTCCATCCCTGGGATGGTGCTCATTGCACTCTTTGTGTATGCATATACCTGTCCCCTTATCCCCTCTCCCCCAACTTTGTTTTTTTTTGAGACAGAGTCTCACTCTGTTGCCCGGGCTAGAGTGCCATGGTGTCAGCCTAGCTCACAGCATCCTCAAACTCCTGGATTCAAGCAATCCTACTGCCTCAGCCTCCCAAGTAGCTGGGACTACAGGCACGTGCCACCATGCCCAGCTAATTTTTTCTATATATTTTTAGCTGTCCAATTAATTTCTTTTCTATTTTTGGTGAAGATGGGGGTCTCACTTTTGTTCAGGCTGGTCTCAAACTGCTGAGCTCAAACGATCCACCCGCCTCGGCCTCCCAGAGTGCTAGGATTACAGGCGTGAGCCACCGTGCTCGGCCTACCACAATCCATTTTTAAAACATTCCTATCATTCCAGAAATATTCCTGTGTCTATTGGACATCAGCCTTGGGCAACCACTGATTTACTTTTTGCCTGTATAGATTTGCCTTTTCTGGACATATCACATAAATGGAATTGTATAATAAGTGATCTTTGCATCTAGATTTTGTGTCTGGCTTTGATTTAATATAATATTATTATTATTATTTTTTTTTGAGACAGAGTCTCACTGTGTTGCCTGGGCTAGAGTGCCGTGGCGTCATCCTAGCTCACAGCAACCTCAAAGTCCTGGGCTCAAGCGATCCTACTACCTCAGCCTCCCGAGTAGCTGGGACTATAGGTATGTGCCACCATGCCTGGCTAATTTTTTCTATATATTTTTAGTTGTCCGATTCATTTCTTTCTATTTTTAGTAGAGACGGGGTCTCACTCTTGCTCAGGCTGGTCTCGAACTCCTTAGCTCAAACAATCCGCCCCCCTCGGCCTCCCAAAGTGCTAGGATTACAGGCATGAGCCACTGCGCCCTGCCAGATTTAATATAATATTTTTGAGGTCCTTTTATGGTATAACATTTATCAGTACTTTGCTCCCTTTTATTGATGAATAGAATTCCACTGCATGGATGTATCACATTTTGTTTATTCGTTCACTAGTTGATGGACATTTAGGTTATTTCTAGTTTGGGGATATTATAAGCAAGGCTGCCATGAACATTTGTGCGCAAGTGTTTATGTGAACATACGTATTCATTTCTCTTGAGTAGATATCGACGAGAAGAATTATTTGGTCACATGATCATTTAAGTGAAACTTTTAAAGAAACTGCCAAATTATTTTATGTAAAGTGGCTACACCATTTTACATTACCACAAGCAATATATGAAGGTTCTAGGTTTTCCACATCTTCGCCAACACTTCTTATTTGCCTGTCTTTTTTATTATAGCCCTTCTAATGGGTATGTGTGAACATTTACTCCTAGTATTGATTTGATAGCGTGTTTGCAACATATTTTACTTGAGAAGTCTTTTCTGTTTCCTTAGATAAAAATATGATCTTGTACCCCAACCTTAAGGAAAGTCATTTGGTCCTTTTTATTAGGACTTGGGGATCTGGGAAATGGGATTGTGCCTGTGCTTTTTCCTTTTTGGGTCCCAGGACAATTGAGGGGAATTTCCCTATTGATTCCTTGAATCTAGCCAGAAGGTCATATGATAGAGGGAAAGTGAATGCTTTTTAAGCTTCATCTTTGGTAAATGATTCCATAGTGATAAATATCTCAGAATTAGTCATTTGCCCTACTATCCTTGGTTAATTGACAGCACATAGCCAAAGAACTTTGGGGAAACACATGGTAGACTTGGTCCAGATTATACTTATTTAACTTTTTTATGGGAAAGGGGGTTTGTGAAATGAAATGAATTTTGCATTGGAAGTAAGAATACTTGGATTATTGTCCATGTTCAGTCACTAATTACAGGACTTTGTGCAGGTTCTGGGGACTTAGTTGTCTTACCCATAGAATTAGAATGCGAATGGTAAAATAATCAGAGATTTCATACTTTTTTAGTAAAACTCTTTTGCCTAGAACCCCAACATAATAATCAGAAATAAGAGGATTTGCTCTCTTTGAAATGGGATGAGAAGCCAAGATCCCAAAGTTTTGCTTTCTCTTGCTGGTGATTTCCCTCTCCTGGGTAGGATAATTATAGATTTCTAGGAGTCTGTATTAAGGAAATCACTGACTATGTAATCTCTAAAATCCGCTTTCAGCAACTGGGAATCTATCAGTAAATAGTTTTTCAATTCTAGGGAAGGTTTTCTTCTTTTTCATTGCACAGATTTTACTACTGTTAGTAAACAGTTGGAATTAGAGAAGCTCAAAACAAATTAATAATACCTTAAATAAAATTCATAAGGAACCTAAATGGTACTAACAATTCAGAGGATTTTGTAGGACAGAAATCATTCCATAAAGGGTTTGGAGTTTTTTTTAACCCAACTTATGATAGAAATATCTACAATTTTTATAATAAAATCTTCCTGGAAGAGCCATTTTTAACACATTCTCATAATGAGTGGACTTCTTTCATATAGTCACCAAATTTTTTGACAGCTGGTACATACCAATTGCTGAACCAGGTACTGTGGAGTCTATCAAATAGATATTAAATTTCTTTTAGGTAGGGAGTATTGTTTCAGTAGATCCTCTAGTGGGATCTGTTGTAAGAGAATGAGCCTTTGTTAATGTTAAGGTCAGATTTTTAGAACTCTGATGATTCTTCTTCATTTTTGTGATGAAATGAGCTCTATCTATTGAAAATCAGCTACCATGGGACATCCTTTGGAGAGTCCAGAGCATCTGATAAGAGTCACAGGTAAAATAAGAATAAGTGATCCATGCTCCCTCACGGGGAAATTGGTACAAATAAACAACAAACTGTTGAGATTAGGGAAAAAAGGTGAACAAACAAAAAGCATGATTAAACACAGGATTTTATAAGTGTTGGGAAATTGGTCCAGAGATTATTTTAAGTAAATTTTGTAGTCTCAAAAGTTGAAGTTGAACCCTCTTTCCCATCAGTGCAGTTTGATTATGGAACACCAGTTAAATTCCAAAGAATACATAAAATTTTTACTTTAAATATACATTTCTATTTTCTTTTAAAGAGAAATGGAGGCTTAGGTAAGTTCTAGAGAAGAGATCTATTTTTTTTTTTTTTTTTTTACCATAGCCTATATTTCTACTCTCATTTCCTGTTCCTAGGACTCTGGCAGGTACCTAGAAGGAGTAGAGAATTCAAATTGCATTTAAAATGTACACTTTGTCCAATAATGTAAATAAAAAAACTTGTGTGTGTCTGTTTCTATCTTTATAAATTTGTAATAATACATTTTTCTTACCTTGCTTACCTTATAAAGATGTCATTAGTTCTTTGAATTACTCATAGAAAAGATTGATTTAAGTAGAGCTTATTATTATTGTTTCTAAATTATATTTTTCATTACTGAAATAACTCACTTCTTGGAGCTAAAGTTACCCAATGGCTTAAAATAGCAATAAAAGGATATAGAGTTGACCCTTGAACAATGTGGGGTTAGGGGTACAAACCCCTTGCACAGTCAAAAATCCACATATAACTTTTAACTCCTCCAAAATTTAACTTCTAATAGCCTACTGGTGACTGGAAACCTCACTGAAAACATAAATAACTGATTGACACAAATTTTGTATATTATATGTATTATATGCTATATTCTTATAACAAAGTAAGCTAGGGAAAATGTTATTAAGAAAATCATAAGGAAGAGAAATATATTTAATATTCATTAAGTGGAAGCAGATCATCATAAAGGTCTTCATCCTTGTCATCTTCACACAGGGTATACTGAAGAAGAGGAGGAAGTGGAGGGGTTGGTCTTGCTGTCTCAGGGGTGGCAGAGGCAGAAGAAAATATGCATATAAGTGAACTCATGCTGTTTAAGGGTCAACTGTGTATTTTTTTCAATGGGCAGTTTTAAAGTTGATACTATGCAATGTTCAGGAGGCAGATATAGTCATGTTTACTTGTTCAACTGAAAAACATCGCCAGGAAAAAAAAATAATAACTTGTTCCTGTTTCTGAGTCTTTGCTATATCTCATACCTTTCAAATAGACCAGGTCAATTATCTATAATTCAATATTTAAAATGCAAAGAAACAGGAAGATTCACTTTCAACATTTTTCATCTCTTCGATGCACTTGAAAATGTACAATTTTATTCACTATATAGTCTGTTATCTTTTGTTTTTTGATTTAAAGAATCTAGAAGAATATGACATAACATGTGGATGACACTTCATGTCTTTTCAGGTAAATAGGTTGTGGAAAATCTGTTTATTCAGCTAAGCAATTACCAGAAACAGTAGTCCCCAAGCAGGAGACAATATGACCTGCTGGAGAGAAGATAGGAGAGGAGTTAGGAGAGGTAGCAGAGAGACCCGAGTGCTCATTCTGGGTCGGTGGCCAACCAGTCATGTGGTCCTGGGCAACAACATTTAACAACAATTGGCCTGAAACCAAGTAAGTACATAATAAATACTTGGTAATTGGATTAACTCAATCAATATTTATTGTGTATCTACCATGTTCCAGGAACCGTTCTAGGTTCTAGTGTCAGAGCAGTGAACCAAAGCTTCACATTTCCCGCCCTCGTGGAGCTGAGATTTTAGTTGAAATACAAAATAAGCAAATCTAGAGCGTGGCAGATCTGATAAACATCACTACAGAGAAAAATAAAACAAGGAAAGCAAGATAGGAAATACTAGGCAGGGAGTGGTTATTATTTTATTTAGGGTGGTCTGGGAAAGCTGACATTTGAATAGATGCCTCAAAGAAGCAAGGGAGCACACTCAAAGAGAGCAGGCACAAAGGCCCTGCCTGACCTGGGCAGGAGTGTTACAGGCATGCTCAAAGAACAGCAAAGAAGTCAATGGGGCTACAGTGAAATGAATGAGGGGAGAGAGGCAGGAGTTGGGAACATGGCTTAAGCAAGACGCCAGATCTTGTAGAGCCTCGTGGGATGCAAAACTAACCACTGAATTTCACAATGTGATGGTCATGGGTGACCTTAATAATAATGGTCTTAGTGAAATATGGGACATAAAAATTGTAGTTTGGCTTTTATTCTGAATAGAAAGCTTCTGGGCTGGGTGCAAAGGTGTAAGCAGAAAAGAGAAATGATCTCATTTACACTGACAAGAGGTTCTAGGAGAACAAGGGCAGATGCAGAGAGGCTATTGCATAATTCAGGGGAGAGATGGTAGTGATTTGGACTGTGGTAGTAGCAGTGAATTTGGAGAGAAGTGGTCAGATTCTAGATGTATTTATTTTCTAGATGTATTTTGAAGATAAAGTCAATAGGATTTGTTGATGGGTTGCATGTTGTATAAGCAGGAGAGAGAAAGAAAGAACTCAAAAATGGCTTCAAGATTTTTGTCCCGAGCAACTAAAAGACTGGAGTTTTCATCAACTGAGATGGAGAAACTGTAAGAAGGGTAAGTTTTGGAGGAGAGCTGGCAATATCAGGAGTCGAGTTTGGTCATGGTAAAACTAAGACACCCACTAAATTTCCAAGTGGACATATCGAATAAGCACTTGGCTACATGGATCTGAAGTTCTTACAAGAAGTTCAAGCAAGTAATGTAACTTTGAGGCTCACCAGCATCTACATGGAATGCAAAGCTGGGAGACCAGGTGAGAGTACTTAAGCAGTGTGGAGACAGAAGATAAAAGGTTTGAGGATTGAGCCCTGGAGTACTCCAATGTTTAGGGTTTAGGAAGATGAAGACTATCCAGCAAAGGAAACTGAGAAGGAGGAGAGAGAGTAGTATCTCAAAAACCAAGTGAAGATAGTGTTTCAAGAAGGAAGGAGTGATCATCTGTGTCAAGCACTGCTGTTAGGTTAAGAAAGAATTAGATGGAAGACTGACCATTGGATTTAACAATAGGGTGGTCATGGGTGACCTTGATAAGAGAGAATTCAGTGAAATGCAGAGGATGGAAAAGTTCCAACTGACTGCTAGACAATGTACCAATGACATGCTCTACAGAGCTGTAGTTCTTTACATTGTTTTAGTGAAACAACAATGAATGCAACATGGTAGCTGTACTTCAGGAACTTGCTGTTTGATTGGAAGCCATAAACATAGGCAATTATGTGGTAAGTGCTATAGTAGAAATATTTACAAAGTGCTATATGACCATTGATGCTTTTGTTTGTTTGTTCATTGTATTATTTTGAATTCTTGATTTTTAACATGTTTGGTGTATTTCGATTCATTGCAGTCATTATTTTCTTTATTGTTCAAATGGCACATTGGCTAGTGGGAGTGCCTTCAAGTTGGCTCCTGTGTCTTTTGATGTAACCCTAGTGGTCTTTGATATTTTCCTTGCTTCCTGGTATTATAGGAGGTTTCAGACTCATCTTGTACATTCCCTGGCCCAGAGCTGCAATCATCCGTTTGTCTAACGAGTCCTGTTTCTTTCCAGTGGCAAATGTTATTTAGAAACAAAAGTCTGGACAGGCCTTTTTAGTGGACAGAACTAGAAAATACATATTTTTAAGAGAAAATACATTATAGATTAATATTTATATTTTTGATTCATTTATAGGATTACAGAGTTTCTATTTAACTTCTTTTGATTTTATATCTGTACCTATTCTTTCACTGAAAATTCTTGGTTTCTAATGACATTAAGGAAGTAAGTATCCACGTTGCAAAATGAAGCTAAAAGAGCCTTCCTTCTATGGACCACTGTGGGATTTAGGCAAATTGAGGACCCCAAGGCACAGGGCACTGTTTAGCATGCCAAATGAGACAACTCTCTGAGTGTGGCCAATAAGAACAAAAATTTTAAATGATACAAATTCCGGTTAGTGTAAGATTGTTTATGTGATTTGGATACAAATACATTCGTATGCAAGTATAATTCTAAAATTTCATGGATTATCTCAGAAGGAAGGGCTTCCAGTTAAATAAATGAAAAGGAAGGAAAATTTGCTACTTATATATTGGGGGCTTTACAGGATTTTCAAGAGATATTTTTATTTCAGAAAATCAGACAAAATCATGTTAGATAAAGGAGGCTGCTATTGAGAGAAAGAAAGGGCTTAATTTTCTAATCGAATGTTGGATTTTAAAAATGATTTATGAAGTTGGAGGTGAGAAATCTGTTTACAGGTGAGTACACATGTACGTGTACAGATACATGCGTGTGTATGTGTGCATGTGTTGGGGTAGAAGTGGGATGCGATAGGTTAGAAAAATTTCCGTCATTGCTCAACTTACAAGTACCACAATTTAAACGGCATGAGTATGTGTAGACCCTGGCTGTAAATGGTAGTTAATAGCTGCATGAAGTCAACTTATTAATATTTGCACATGGGATAGAAGGGAAAGATTTCTTCACATTACTTTTTCTCAGCTACATTCGCACGCCACATATTTATTAGCAATCTCTGAATAGGAAGAAAAACATGCAATAGGCTGATTTTGTTTTTTCCGTTTGATTTTGTGCTACATGTGGTCTTATTGCTTTCCCCTGCTTTTGGCACAGTCAGTTTCTTAGGAAACACAATATTTGGAAAGAGATACACTAGAAATTCTTTTGACTAATTTGTAATTTTCCTAGGTAATAGAGTTAAAGGTTGTATCTAGATAATTTCGTGGAAGTGTTTTTCAAGAAATGCTACATTCTCGGACAGACATTAGACATAAGAAAAGTGGGCTATTCCCCTTGTTGCCTCTAAGTGATCATTTGCATTAGAGGGAGCTTATCATGACACACAGTGGAGGGTTCTTTGGAATGACACTGTCCTCATTTATTATCCCAACTGCTGTTGTGAGCTGAATAGCTTATAATTTGTTGCGGATGTGTTGGGGTTTATCTGAATTTATTCTATTTGTTGGGCCTTGAACTATTGACATTGGTTTATGTCAGATTGAAAACTTAAAGTTGACAGTCAAAAAATAATTTCTCAAACGCTAGTCCTGGAAACAAACTACCCTAATTCTTTTCTCTAAGGTGCTTTTCTGGTTCATACTTTTCTTGGTAGGGGCAAACTTAAAATGCTTTGTTGGCATGCTTGTTTGTTACCCGAGGTATCTGGGTGGATAAGTAGGCAAACAATTGTTTTACAGAAGAAAATCGAAAATCTAATTTTACTATAATATCAATCTTTCATTCATTTCCATAAAGGAAAGTTCATTTGCTCATGCAGGTGATCTCAGTTGGTGTCACTATATTTATGGTGAGTAAATGTGGTATTTTTCCTGAAACACTGGGCAGAGTAGGCTCCAGGCTTGAGGCAAGATGAAAAAGTACACTACTGGAATATCTCTTCTCACTGACAGAAGTAAATGAACAAAAGAAAAGCATTAAAGCAATTTGGGGAGGAATTATACAGCCAAGCAATTTAGTGGAAAAAATTACTTTTGCAAGTTTTCAGGTAAATTGTTTGCACAGAACAGGAGAAAGTTTAAGGCTGAATAAACAATTGCCTTAAAATTATTTCAGAAAGTAATTTTTATAGGGAATGTTTCATTCATTTAATAAATATTTCTTGAGCACTTGTGCCAAGTGAGTAATGGCAAGCAAGGTGGCCATACTCCCTGCCCTTAAGGAGTTTTGCCTGAGAGAACCTGCCCTCCTTCCCCCAAATCAAGCAAGCAAAGAATAAAGAAATCACAAATTGTGATAAGGCCTACAAAGGCAGCCTGCAAACGGCTCAGAAAATAACAAAAATATGTCCACGCTAATAAGAGGGAGCTAAACAATGGGTACACGTGATCATAAAGTGGGGTAATGTATATCGGAAGCTAAGAAGGGGGAGGCATAAAAATCTACCTATAGGATACGATGTACACTAACCCGGTGATGGGTACACTAAAAGTCCTTTCTTCAGCATTATATAATTCACCCATGTAACAAAAACATTTGTACCCCCTTAGTCTTCTGAAATAAAAAAAGAAAAGAAAAGAAAAGAAAAGAAAATAACAACAACAAAAAATCTACTTTAGATAAGAAGCTCTTTTGTTTTGAGTCTCAGCTTAAATGTCATCTCCTTTAAAGGTGACCTCTCCTCTAAAGGGCACATTTAAGCCGAAATGAAAGAAAGAAAGGAAAAAAGAAAGAAAGAGAGAGAGAAAGAGAGAGAAAAAGAAAGAAAGAAAAAAAGAAAAAAGAAAAAAGAAAGAAAAAAAGAAGAAAGGAAGGAAGGAAAGAAGAAAGAAAGAAAGAAACTAGCTATGCAAACAGTGAGAGAGGAGAGGGAGAGAGTTGTAAACATTGCGTACGTGCAAAAGCCCTGAGGCAGGAAAGTGGTTGGCTTTGAGGACCCACAAGAAGACCTACATGATGACAAGAAAAGGAGAGTGACTCAAGATGTGGTTGGAGAGATAGGAAAAGTCCACCTCATTCAGACTTTATAGATCATGTTAAAGATTTTGAATTTTATTCCAATTACAAGGAGATTTTTTTATTGAGTGGTTTAACTGAAAGTAGTGACACGACCCAATACACATTTGAAAATAGGACAATTTTATAAATTGGAAATGGGGAGATCAGCAGACAGTTACAATATCAAGATGATGGTGGCTTTACCCACCTAGGCAGAGACAGAGAAGGAGGGCAGTGCATGGGTTTGAGAGACATGTTGGAGTAGAACCGAGAGGCAGAACTTCCTACTGCATGGATATGAGAAGCAAGGAAAAAGGAAGGAATCAAGAATGATCCCCTGGTTTCCATTTTGAATCACAAGGTGGCTGGTTGTACCCTTTGCAGAATAGGGATGTACTCAGGGGGTGGGGTGGAAAACAGGTTTAGTGAAAAAATCAAGAGTTTTATGTTGGAATACGTCAGGTTTCATGTGTCTCTGAGACACCCATGTGGAGATGCCAAAGAAGCTGTTGTGAAGAGAAATCTGGAGCTTCAGAAGAGGGCTGGGCTCACGACATAAATAAGGAGCAGTCGCAGCCGCTAATCCAGTGCTGTGGGAATGAATGTGATCAGCTATGGAGGGAGGGTAGGGGGAGAAACGAACATGCCCCGGGGCTCGCCTCCATGAGGACGATAGAGACTGGATAAGGAGTCAGAGGGTCTAAGCAGGGGAGGTTAATCCAGCAGGAGGAAAATCAGACATGAGTCACGGGCGACATGAGAAGAGTATTTTAAGGAGAAGAGAGTGGTAAGTTGTGTTGATGGCTTGTTGGAGGTCTCCAGGACAGAGCGAAGCCTAGTGAGTTTGATGACCCTGAGTTTTAGGTGATTTTGACACAGGTGTTTTAGGTGGATGGTAGGGCTGGAAGATTGAAGAATTAAATGTGAGGGAAGAACATGGAAGAGAACCTTCTGTCCTACACTCTTAAGGCCAGACCACGCATCCAACCTGATATTGGCAATCAAAAAATAATTTTATGACAGCCCAAACAAATTTCCTCTTTAAATGAAATGAAAACATTTTAAAGCTACGCAGCTCTTGAGGTATCCGGAATGCTTGATGGGTTGTCCAGCTACCAATATCTGGACCTAGAATTTAAAATTTGTCATCAGTCACTAATTTTTGTGTTTTCCTGCTTACCTAAGCCATAATAAGAAAAAAATTAAATCTGCATCCAAATGACTGTAAGCTGGTGGTTAGCATCAGTTGTGCAAAATATCATGTAAGGTAATTTACAAAAGAGGCAGAGGCATAAGTACAAACTTCCAAGGAATTTACAGTTTAAACTCAAGATGCTGCCCAGCTGTGTTTATAGAACACAATTAAGTAAATTTCTGTGATAATAATCTCAACATAGTTCTTGTTGTCCCTAACATGATTTATTATGGATAAGGAAGCCATTCTGTACAATTAACAACTAAATATAATTAATTTAAGTACTTCAAAATGTATTTTGCAAATGTAAGATTCTTTTTAGAAGCAGCAGACTAGGAAACACAGTCTCAAACCAAGGTTAATCAAAACAATTTTTGTACGATGATAGAATTTCCTCTTTCTCTCTCTTCCTCTTCTTATCTAAGCCCAATTTCTCCTTCTGTGACCCCAATCCCACTTCCTCACACTTTCTCAGGGCTTTCTTCTCTGAAACATCTCCCATTTGTCTCCTGTCTTCTGTATCTTCAACTTCTATATCTCTAGTAGTTTATCTCCATCATTATGTAAACTTGCTCAAGGCTCTCCCGCAGTAAAAAAAAAAGACAAATATTTTACACATCCCTCAAGTTTAAAATGTTCCTAGTCAAATATATGCTCTCCCATCACCCCTGACAACACACACACACACACCCTTCACAATAATTACAGGTTGTCATTTCCTTGTGATTTAGTGCATTTAGACATGGTGACCTTTCTAAAGGCACATCCCTAGATTAAAAGCCTTTAGTGTCTCCTCATCAAATCTGAACATCAGATTTGAACCTCTTACCTCAGATATTAGACCCTTTCTGAATTGGCTTTTGTTGACTGGCCTGTCACTGTCTCTTTGCCTCTGATGTATCTCTCTCTATATATTTCTCTCTCTCTCTCTCTCTCTCTCTCTCTCTCTCTCTCTCACACACACACACACACACACACACGCGCGCGCCCCATTTTCAGAGGTCATGTCCTCTCTCATCTCTGGGCTATGTACATGCTGTCATCTCTCCTGGGAAACATTTCTGTCATCATCCTCTCTGCTGGCTAACTTACATTAGACTTTAGCTTAAATGTCTTAAGTAGGCTAAGCCTTCCCTAAGTGCCATAGATTCTAGGCAACTCTTTTCACTTTTCCTAGCAGTGTTCTTACCAAACTCCATGTCATGTGATTGATTTTTGGTCTGCCGATAGGATTAAGTGAACAGTGTCACCTAATCTCAGGTTCATAACTTGGTTTTCTCTGCAATCTTTTAACATGTGCTGATACAATGAGTTTCCAAACTTGGCTGAAATGTCAGGTTAAGTGACTGAAATAAAACTTTCCTGGACTGCAAGTACTAGGAGGATGCTTATTAATTATTGTTGATTAGGTGTATGTTTTAACCCTTTTGAAAAAAAAATTTGTCTAGTACCACCTACAATGTGATGAAATGAAATTCACTTTAAACTACCCATCATCGTTTTATATTTTTCCGTTTCTTTTGACCAAAATGTTTAAACTTTTAAGAATTAATTTAGTAAGTCATTTAATCATATTGAATATATTACAGTTTAAAATCTTTCTTGGGATTTTTTTTTTTTTTTTTGAGACAGAGTCTCACTGTGCTGCCCGGGCTAGAGTGCCGTGGCGTCAGCCTAGCTCACAGCAACCTCAAACTCCTGGACTCAAGCGATCCTTCTGCCTCAGCCTCCTGAGTAGCTGGCACTACAGGCGTGAGCCACCATGCCCGGCTAATTTTTTCTATATTTTTAGTTGTCCAAGTAATTTCTTTCTAATTTTAGTAGAGACAGGGTCTCGCTCTTGCTCAGGCTGGTTTCGAACTCCTGAGCTCAAACAATCCGCCCACCTCGGCCTCCTAGAGAACTAGGATTACAGGCGTGAGCCACCGCACCCGGCCCTTTCTTGGGATTTGTTTGCACAATAGATCTTTAGTCAACATTAGAAAAGGCTTCTATGTTGCTTATTTAGTCAAATAACATATATATACTTTTGCCAACCCAAAAGAATCCAGACACTGAGCAAATAACAAACAACATTGTGATTAATAAGCAGCATAAACAATCTGGCTTGAATGGCTACAGAGCTTGTGACACACAAAATATGTCTACATGCCCCACTCTACCACTATTCCATTTTTAAAATTAATGTTTTTACTTATTAAACTATATACCTAGTTTACCGCAGCGAGGCCCATATAGAACAAGGGCAGCTCCCTGCCCCTCCCCCTTTGCCCTTGTGAATTTTACACTCCTGAAACAATAACTTATTTTTTTTCCTCCTAGCTTTTCAGGCGTTTCCTTTCATATTTCTAAATAACATGCTTATATTGCTATTTCCTGATTTTTCAGTTAGGTATAGTTAGCTATATGCTTCCTATTTTTACTTTTTAAATTGTGAAATAGAACACATATAGGAAAGGGCGTAAGACATGTATACTTAAAAAATAATTATAAAATTGTAATTATTATAGTAACTATGTAATAAGATATATTGCACGTAACTATATTACATATTAACATGTGTATTTACATGCAGAATAACTAGATAAAATAATATAATAACTAATAATTACAAACACCGCTCCAAGGCCAAGATCCCCATGCATCTCTTCCAAATCACAACTGTTCCCTATCTCCCCAGAATAGCAACTGTCCTAATTTGTATAATAATTTCCTTGCTTCCCTTTATTTATTTATTTTTATTAACTGTGTATGCATCCCTGTAAAATATAGCCTGGTCTTGTCAGATTTTGAACTTTATGTTAATGTACCTATACTGTAGTGTGGTAGTTCTCACTTTCAACTAGAAAGTGAAAATCACGGGGGGTGATTTTCTTTCTAAGAGACATTTGACAATGTCTAGAAACATTGTGGTTGTCACAGCTTGGGGGGATACTACTTGTGCCATCTGGGCAGGAGCTAGGGATGCTACTAAACATCCTACAATGTACAGGATAGCCCCCCATAGCAAAGACTAATCTGGCTCAGTATGTCAATAGTGCTGAAGTTGAGAAACCTGTTGAAGAGCATTGCATTGCATGGATATACCAAAAAATTTATAGTTATTTAAACTATTGCTGACAGAATTTTGAGTTGTTTCCATTTTGGGCTGAAACAACACTTCTGTGAATATTTTGGTATCTGTATCTTGGTCACGCGAGCAGTTTCTCTGTAAGTGGAATTATTTTTTTTTTTTTGTCATAGGATAAGCATATCATCAACTTTCCTAGCTACTCTTCAATTGTTTTCCAAAGTGGGCATTGGATTTTTACTATAGAAAATTAAGATTTAGGTTTCTTACTCCATAACCATCAAGTATACTTTCCTTCTACTTTTTCATCCAATTTATTTGTATTACAGTTTTGGTCAAAATAATCTTTAGTGTTTATATTACAAGGTAAATTTGCTTATACCCAAGCCATGTACTATGATTTTTTATATATATATGTGTGTGTATGTATTTATGTATATATGTATATATATATATATTTTTTTTTTTACACAAGTAGGAATTTGGGGGTGATTAACAATTGTCCAATCACTTTTTGTTTGCTTGCTTTTCTTCTTTTTTGGGAGGCGGTGCTTGCTTTTCTATGTAGCTATCATTCAACTAAAAACTCCTGTATGTTTAATTTTTTTTCTTGGAGATATCCTTCCTCTGCTCTTCTGCCCTTAACCAGACTGATTGCTTCATAGACAGGCTAAAGAGTTTTTTTTCCTTTCCCCTCTATCATCTTGGGAATAGTTTTTGAGTCTTTCCTGTGTTGGATTCACCTGTTTCCTGGATTCCTTAATTTCCTTCCTTAGTTTTGCTGAAGCACAATTTGATAGAGTAACAACTTCATATTCTATTTTTCCTCAATTTTGACTTCAGAAACTTACTGTGTTTTATTTCTCCTAGCATATTTTCAACTTCCAAGAGTGCCTTCTTGATCGCCGAATATTCCTTTTGTTCATGTATCAGACTTGTTTTGCTTCTTTTTTCTTATTGCTCTGGGAAAATTAATTATAACTTAGTCGATTTTCCTTGTGTTCTCTATACTTTCCTATTTCCTCAATCTCCCCACTATTTTTTTGTTTGTTTGTTTGTTTTAGGCTATTTCACTTCCGTGCTTCCTAAAATGTCTACTGACCCTTGCCTATTCATTCATGTTTAGAAATGTGGCACTAAGAGGCAACTTGGAAATTTTATGTATGTGGGCAGAGTGGAGCAGGCACAGAGCCTATTTCAGTAAGAACTCTCCTTGGCCCTAATGTCGATATTTGTAGGTACCTTTTTTTTCCTTGGGCTGGTTATTTCCTGAAAACAGAATCTTCATTCTCTTCTCTGGGACATTTAAGCCTGCTAGTCACTGCTGAAAGGGACGAGGGCTGAAGATCTCACTATTTATAAGGCAGGTCTTTGCTTAATCGTTTTGATTCCAGTAAGGGGCCACATTTCCATCTTCAGCTGTCCTTGCTGTGACCAAGTCCAGCGTCCAGAGATAATGTGGCACAACCTCTCCAGAAACAGTCACCTGTTTTTAGCTGACCAGGCAACAGTCACCAGTTATACAGGGCCATTGTAGATGCTAGGGTCTGATCTGGTAGACTTTCAATCACTTTTTTTGTTTTTGGCCTTACTTCGTGAAGTCCCTTGTCTTTAAAAGTACCTGCTGCCTCCGATTCCTGAGTGTATTCTAGGTTGTGAAACATGTTGGCCTGCCTCCCCGATGGACGTTTAGCAGAGAGAGCAAAAATCTGACTAAGTCTACTGAATAAGTCCCTTGTCTATCTGGTTTTCATCTTACACAATGTTACATCTTACGCAAATTTTTGTCTGTAACCCAGAGATGTCTCCTAATTTTCTTTGTGGATGCTGATGCCCTGTGATATCTTAAATCATTATAACCCAGACGGAATTCATTACATCTCCAGGACTCTTTTTTCTCTTCCAACTCAATTCCTGCCTCTCTTTTCCCTTAATGTGGCATATCTAAGTTGACAGTCAGAAAAATTTTTCTATAAAGGCCAGATAATAAATATTTTAGGCCATTTGTGGGCTTCTGTCACAGCTATCAACTGTGCTGTTGTAGTGAAAGACAAGCATAGTCAATATCCTAAGCAAACAGGTATGACTGTGTTCCAGTAAAATTTAATTTACAAAAACAGACCAGTAGGCTGGATGTGAACCTCTGGCTATAGTCTGCTGACCCCTGATCTAGGTTAATGGCCACTCTAGCCAGAAACGTCTTAACTGAGCCTCACCTCTCACATTTATCTGGTCAATATGCTGTGATGATTCTTTCTAGATCTGCTATGTTTCCACATTCCTATACACACTTCTCTCAGAGACTCATCTTTTCACCTGTCAATTGTGGAAGCTGCTTACCCAATCTCTCTGCTTTATGTCTTGCAGTCCTCTAATCCAGAACTTGTCCTGCAACTGCTTGTTTAAAATACTCAGTGCCTTGCAAATATCTATACGGCAGTGCTTCTTCAATTTCAGGTGCATAAGAGCTACTTGAAGTGTTTGTTAAATTAAATATTTCTGGGCCCCATCCCGGAGGTTCTGATGATATACTTCAGAGTTGGGTGCCAAGAATCTGCATTTTATACAAACACCCAAAATGAGTCTGTGGCATGTGATCCTCAGATATTTGAGAAACATTAGCCCACGGCAAAGGGCAAACACCATTGCATGGGACATCTCCCTGACCTGTCTCTTCAGCCCCACCTATCACTCCCTCTTCCCAGCTTGCTAAGGGTTAGCCCTTCATCTGAACTGTCTATACTCTTTCACCTCTTTTAGTTTCCCACATGATAGTCATTTTTCCAGCAATGCCATTAACCCCCCTGTCTGCTTGGCAAACTTCCTTTAATGCTCAACTCAAGTACAAACTTCCCTGATGAGTTTTTTTTTTTTTTTTTGAGTCTCCCTTTGTTGCTAGAGTGAGTGCCGTGGCATCAGCCTAGCTCACAGCAACCTCAAACTCCTGGGCTCAAGTGATCCTCCTGCCTCAGCCTCCCAAGTAGCTGGGACTACAGGCATGCGCCACCATGCCCGGCTAATTTTTCTATATATTTTTAGTTGTCCAATTAATTTCTTTCTATTTTTAGTAGAGACGGGGTCTCGCTCTTGCCCAGGCTGGTTTCGAACTCCTGAGCTCAAACAATCCGCCCGCTTCGGCCTCCCAGAGACCTAGGATTACAGGTGTGAGCCACCACGCCCGGCCTGTGATGAGTTTTCTTAAACTCTGTGAGTCTTACCATGTACATATATGTATGTGAATACCTTTAACATATTAATTGCTTTTATTTGTTTATTAATCTATTAGATTATGAGTTTCTGGAGAGTAGGGGCTATGTCTTTTGCATTTTTGTATCCCAATACTTTAGTGGGTAAACTAAAATTATATAGTCCATACCCTAAAAATTTATTGATTGGATATAAGAATTAGGGAAGATATTAATATCTATATTTTATAGATAATTAAACTGATATATTAACTGATTTGTTTGAGGTCAACCAGATTGCAGAAACAATCAAGAATATCCCCCCCCCTTTTTTTTTTAACTTTGGATGTTTTTTCCATCATACATGCTGCCTACCTAATATGATGGGGTTATTCCTTGTGGTCACATGAGCCTTGAATCCTGGAAGTGTTCAATGGGATTTCCCAATTTGGGTACAGTTTTTCAATCTGTTGATTCTTTAATGTGTGTCACTTGTGAGGCTGACTAATGACTGAAAGTCAGTCACTTCAGAGTCATTTTTCTCTACAAACTTGGCCTGTACAATTTTTTTGGATTTCTGGACCTTTACCTCTTAGGGCTGCCACATCTCTTGGTTTTCTTCCACCAATCAAAATTGTATTTATTATGCCTACTTTTACTATAGTGAATCATGTGAGCATTATTATTATTACTGATACTTTATAACTAACTGTTCAAGAGAAGGTAGGCTCTTTTAGGTGACTGCTTAAAGGGTACTTCCTGTCATCCTTTTCTGTACTCCTCACGTAGCCCCTGGGATTCAGAACACCTGTATCTCAAAGTGCCCAGCTGAAATCAGGCGGCTGAAATCCAGCAAAGGTCAGAGATAAATGATAAAAACCTCTGGAACATGAGGCTGGATTTGACATAATGTATATGAGAAAAGAGTAAATGCTAATTACTACATATATGAGAAGAGAGTAAATGTTAATTCTGGATTATTTGTGGCCAGTAAAGAAAGGGATTATGTACTGAGAGACACGGACAGGTGAACTTTTACAGCGATCAATATGCAGTTATTTACTGCTCATTTCATTTTGTCTTGTATTAAAGTTTGTTATCACCTCTGTCTCCTATCAAGTAGGGACTCTTCATTTTATTAATTTCATCCCACTTTGAACATAGTAAACACTTAAAAGAAGCTTGTGAAATGAAATGAGTAATCTCCAAATTTCATTTCAACCCTTCGCCTTTGCTAAGGTACAATAATGATGAAACAGTGAAATGCTCCAAAGGGAGGTAACCAGAGATAAAAAGGCCTTAAGGGCTGTTGGAAACTATAGACCAGAAAATGAATCTTGGAAATCTGAATGTCTGTATATCTGGTTCCTCACAACCATGAAACATAACAACACAGTCTGGAGACCAGAAATGGGGCATGTTAATTTAACAACTTTCACATCTCCTTGATAATTTTATGTTTAACATAAATAATGCCCACTTGTAATGTGTACTTCCTTTAAACACTTAATCAATTAGTATTTAATAATAAATTAGTGCCCACATACTGAAAACTAAGATCATCTTTTTTTTAAACAATTTAAATTTTTATTGGCTCTGTTTATAATAAAGAATCAACAACTATAGCCACTTTAAGTGACCACAGAAAAACAAAATATATAATTACTATACACAGTTATATTACAATTTTATAAAGTTAGCTACAGCATACTTATGTTTTTCTATAAACTGTATTCCTTTGGCCCATATGTAAGCTGTCAATACTAAAAGATGTTTGAACATGCACTCATATTAGCTGTGGTTAATAAAGGATAAAATAGGTTAAAATCACGTATAAATATTTTGAGCTATAATATCCATGTTAACACTGTCTTTCTCTGTTGCTTTATTTAATAGTTCTTAATACCAGGAAATCTGCCTTAACAGTAGCACCTTTTCCTATCTTGGTTTTATTATGTAAATAATCATGATTGTTTCTTATCAACCTTTCTCAGTATGTTAAAATTTTGAATCAAATGTTTTTTTAAAAAAGCTACAGAATGAAATTGCATTATAAATAGTGTATGTATATTCTTTGTGCACAGTTCCAAAATTTGGCAAGATGATTACAGACTATGATACTGATATGGAGAAGGAACGAGTATTAGGATGTGAAAACTCAGTACGTGGTAATGAAATTGATCTAAAATTTAAATAGAAATAAAAAATATATTAACAAACCATGAAAATATTAGTGACCCAAAGTTAACTTAAAATTGAAAGTCTGAGATGTCTTCTATGGTGACAGGCATCTGAAAAAGTGATCAGTAAGAAATTAACAAACTAGTTTGTGGGTGATTTGTATTATAAATAGAATCCCCGAGGCATGTGAATTAATTATTGTGCTTTCTTTTTGGCCACATCGTTGGGTTTTGGTTGACTGTATCATGACATTAGATGCTGGCAGAAAACAACATTGCTAGCTTATTTCCAACATGTGACTTGGCTTACAAACAGAAAAAAAAAAAGTAGAAGTTCTGTTATATTTTAAGACAGAGTTAAAGCTCTTGGGCTCAATTTATTTCTAAAGTCACTCTGAGAACATTGCACTGTGTTTTGCTGGAACAGAATCAGGACCTTTTTCATTGATGTGACGGGGCAATGACGAACGTCAGGCTAAGAACGGGAATCTGGCCCCTTGGGTTTCCTCCCACCCCACCGCACTTCCTCTTTTTTCCATTTTCTCTTGTACATACTTTCACACACATCTCACCCCACGTCAACCGAAGGTACTTTCCTAAGGAGATTAAAAACTTCGGCAAGAATGCACAAAGTTAAGAGTTTCTTAACAATCTCAAAAAGCAGTTTTGCCTCTAAATGACAGAAAAGCACCGTGTCAAGAATATTTTTCTATTGGCTATTTACAAAAATTATGTAAAAATTAGTAATACGCTTTACAAGTAGCTGTTAACTTGACTAATTTGTGTGATTTTTTAAAAAATAGAATTTTAACTATAATATTATACATATGGTAGAGACCACGTTAACTGCAGCATGGTGAGAGAGGATGCTGCCCGCTCCTTTGCCATGTGGACGCTGCACCAGGCAATTCACATTCTGTCCGTTATGAGGTCACTGGCATCTCTCCATCATAAAGCTCTGAACACCAGGGCTTGCCCTTTGTTTCATCATCTACATGTAGTGTATGTAGCAGAGTATTTACAGATGAAAAAACTAAACAGAGTTTAAACTATAATAGTGAAAAAAAAGAACATTTTAATCATCCTGAAACAATCGCAGGTAGTATTTTCTTTGCAGAATATGTGAGTAGAAGATTTCAAAGAAATCTTTTGGGATAGCATTTCTAATCCCCCTATTTCTCTTTGTGACATTTGATCTTATCTGAATGTAAAGAATGTAATGATTTTCAATACCTTAACCTTGATCTCTCTTCTGATACACCCTCCTGATCGCCTAAATGTTTCTAATGTCCAAAAACATACATCAGCTAAACTGTTTTCACATTTTGTATCCAATTATAGTTCCATCAATGGTGTGACCTTATTAATTAAAAAGTTTTTAGAGGATTCTTAAAATTTCAAATTGAGTAATTTCAACGTCATTTAAAAATTCTGTTTTACAGTGACAAATTCTTCCTCTGCATCAGATTCACATTGATTTCTGAGTGAGCTCAATTTTAAACCTAAGTGGTGTACACATATACTGGAAGTTATTAAGAGCTGCTTTGAAGTGCTAACTGTAAAAAATTAAGTGCTTTCACAATGAGGCCGTCTGATTCCCACTGCTTTTCTTCTCATGCTGTAAACAGCTCATGAAATGTTGTAACTATGAATGTTAAAATAATTACTTTTACATTTTTACATCGTTTTGTGCAAAGTTATAGTTTTTTGTTTGTTTTAGCAAATGTTTCATTTTGCTTTAATAACTTCTGTCCAATATAAAGAAAATGAAATTGAATGAATATTCCTTCTTTCAAGATGAGCTGTATTTATTACTGGAACGGAAGTTGTCATATCCGTGATCATTAGCTTTGAACTTTAAGCACGACTGCTTTTCCTCCAAGGACTGTTTTTCTTCAAATGACTGGCACCAGCAGCATAAGCATGACTGCACAAAACAAAGTAACTCGTTATGTGTTTACATCAATCACATTTCACAACTCTTCCTACTCTCTAGGGCTCTGACTTTCTCTGCATTGGGAGTTCTTGGGCCCTTTATTTCCATGGTCTTTCATTTTTCTCCTTAAAAAGACATAATTACATTAGTAGCTTAATTTTTAACTAAAAAAATACAATGAAGAAAAAAACTATATAATTAAAATTCCTCACTATGAGAAAGCCCCTTTTAATTCTTGGTATTTATTCTTGATTACTTAATACTCTTAATATTTGATAAATATATAATTCAAGACTTTTTCCCCATGCAAATAGAAATTTTACTCCATACATGATTATATATGTGCCTGTGTTTGTGAGTGTGGGTATAATTTATTTTAATGACATTGTACTACATATATATATATATATATATATATATATATATATATATGTATACTCCATACCCTGCTTTTTCTCACTTGACAGTGTCATAAACATCTTTCCATATCAATGAGTTTAACATTACTTTGCTATTTTTTTTCAGCCACATGTTATTCTGTCATGCAAAAAGTTTATAAAGTATGCAAGCATCTCAGCTTTATTCATCCAATTTTTTTCTTGGATTTTTAAAAAATCCTTTGTTCATTCTGTTTGTTTTCTATGAAACTATACGTTTAAGAAAATGGGAGGTCCACTATTTTCTGTTCTATAAAATGAAGGTGTTGATCTTGATGAAAGTTTTCTTCCGGTTCTAAAATTTGAGTTATGAGTGGGCAAAGGATTTTATAAACTGTCTTAGTGTTTACAAGGAAGCTAAGTTCTTGGCCTTCCAATAGTGAAATACTAGGGACAAATGGATCATTTTATTGCAAGAGGAGGGGATATTTTATTTTATGATAGATTGTTGAAGAAGTGAATGAATAGGTAGACGGTAAAATGCAAACAGCCAAATGAGGAATAATTATACATATTCCACATCAAGCACCACATCTCTACTATACAAAGTAGGTAGAAAGATGTAAAACCTAAATTAAATTCTTTGTTTGACTTGATATTCTCATAGTGCATGTGAAAAAGGGAATGATTTAGTTACAATTAAAATGTGTCCAAGTAGTTCAAAATCTACCAAAACAAGGGAACAGTGTGCATTTAATTCATATTTAGCTCTTCTTTTATTATGTGACATCTGCCAGACATCAATGCATGTCATTTTCATTAACTTTCAGAGCAATTCCATGAGTATAACTGATTGGCTGAGTCAGTAGGGAGTGGCTGAAATGGACTATAGTGATTTATAAGCAAATGTCGTATCTTAAAAAAATTATCCATGTTGTAATGGAAGGAAAAACTATAAAACAATTTACTAGATCTCTCTGGACAGATATAGTAATAGTTTTGAAGGGTTATATTTGATGCCAAATTACAAACAGTTTTTTAAAATTTTGGAATTCTCTCTTACCTTAAAGCAGTTTTTGAATCTTTTGCTCACCAAATACAGAGCGATTGGATTAATGCAGGAATTAAGGGAGGCCATGTTGATGCCAATGTAGTCCAATACCAACAAAAAGCTGCAAAAAAGAAAAAAAAATGTGCCTGTGAAAAATATGCTGATCTGAGCATGTATTCATTGCAGACTTTTGTGTTTTTGTGCAGAAAAAGATTACCCATATGTAATGGTTTTAAATGTATCCCTGGTCTTTGCTAATAATGGTCTTGTCTCCATCCGTCTCTGTCTCTCTCATTCTCTGTCTCTGTCATCTCCACTGCCTTCCCCTTGTGCTCCCCTCCCAGGTGCATCTCTCCTTTTTAAAATAAAATCTCATTTAGAAGTGCTGAGGCTGGATGAAAAGGAGGAATTTACAAAATGCAAAGGAGAATCAGACCTGGGATTTTGAGTCCTGCCACTGGTCATTTCAACAACTCTGGCTCTCTGTTCCCAGTGTTCTCTGCACCCTCCCCCAACCCACCCCACTCCTCCCTTTAAAATAGGACAGAAGGGAAAAACTGAGAGTCTTAATAGCTCCCTAAGGGTTAGAAAAATAGTACTCTCTCTTTCTGCCTGTGAATGAGATCCGTGGAAACACTTCTGAATGGCATCTGTTTGCAAACAATTTCTATCTGCCTTTCTTACCTCAAAAGTTCACATCTATTGGGATCGTACTGATCATAAAGTGTGAGCTTCAAAATTCTACTGAGGTGAAGGGGAAGCCAACAGAGGGCGAAGACAAGGACCAGGCAAAATACCGTTTTGGCCACTTCCCGTCTCTGAAATGAAACCATAGTCAGACCCTTAAAAGATGGCTCATTCTACTCGTAGCATTTTCTCTTCCAAAACAGAATATTTAATAGTGTTTACAAAAAGCCAGTGGCATTTGTAAAAACTCAGGACACCACGCTTTAAATTGACTAGTTAAGGTGAATTAGAACTAAAATGACTAGAGGTTTATCTTTAAAAAGTAATGGTTCTCTCTAGATTCTTTTCAATTACATAGAATATCTCTAAATAGATAATATAAAAATATTCTTTATATATTCAAAACTATCAGAGGCAAGAAAAAGGAAATAGGTGCTGGTATACAGTAACTTTATTTTCATCATCATAATTTTCACATTCATAATTTTAATTATAAACATGAGTCATCAAATATTGGCATTCTCTTACCTGCTTTAAGTGATCATTTAAAGCAATCTGCATGCCACTTTTCTTTCTCAACATTTCACACGTCATCAGGGTATAAAACAATGCAGTGATGGCCAATGGCAAGCAGAAATAGAAACTAAATAGCCACCAATCTTTAGCTGTTTTGTAAAACTATGGGGAAGAGAGAATTTTTATGATTAATACTCCTCTGTGAGAAAATATTACATATCAAATGTTAAACTTAAAAAATATTGATTAAGGAGCAATTATCTTCTAAAGTAGATCCATCTTATAAATACTATATAGAATCTCTCAGATCGCATCTACTGAACAAATAATTAAATACTTATATTCAATGAAAGAAAATTTTCCCAAAAAGTATTTCAATTCTCTAAGGCAGTGCATTATAATTATGCATAAAAATTTAAGCAGTTGGGCAAAATCTGAAATATTTGGTAATTTTGTGTCTTACCTTCACATAAGCAAGTTATTATAATGTATTCTTTGTGTGAAATATGACATACGAATATGTAAAGATATCCTAGTGTTTAAGTGAAGTTTTCAGTTTTTAGCAAATTTATTTAATGGGAAAAACAGACATGAAGAGGTCTAGGTTAACCATTTAACTCAGCAATGTATTATATTATATAAATCTAACCTCACAATTAAAAAGTCAAAGCTGTTTATGACTTATGCATTTTCTCTTATTTTTTTTCTGCTCTGTTATCCTTCTTGGTTTTTTGCTCCAGATATGTCTGTGTTGGAGAAGAATTTGTGTAACCTGTACAGCACTTTTTTTTTCCTTTTTACTAATAAGAAACGAAGAAACGACAATCTCATTCTCAATTTCACATTCATGTCCTTTATTATTTTACTTACCATGGAATATACAGTTCATGAAGTTTTACGTAGTCTTAAATATGTAAAATGGAAAATAATCCTCGGTAATAGAGCACGCCCTTTTGTATTAACTTTTTTTTAACCCATTATGTTGGGGAGAGTTTTCACACTTAGGATCTATCTTCTGGAGACCACCATCACCATTCTTCTCCTAGTTCCTGATCAAATGTTCTTTAATAAATGGCCCAAGGTAAAGCCTTCTTTGCAATGACAGGTTTCTCTTTACCATCAAAGACACAGAGAGGGTAGGCCTGCCATTCAGCATCCACCAATATCAGGGTGGCTTCTATTTGAACATTGGCTGGACCATCCAGTCCTGACAGTTGCTGTGTTGTCTTACACAGAATATGTAGCAGTTGTCAGTCCTTATGGGGCTTTGGGTGGAAAAGCTATAAATGCACATCAGTTCTTTCATGTGTGTCCCTGAGATCCAGGGGGTTCTTGGAGAAGTAGTGACCTAGTTTCTTACAGCTTGGGTCATTGGTCACTGTTAACCCCACAGTCCTGGGATCTATACTTTTAGTTTATGCCAAGGACAGTCATAAATCAATAGCTTCCCAAGTATTGGGGAACAGGGGGAAAATAGCTAAATATTTATTAAGCAAAAGCAGAAATGAAAAAGAAAATGTAAAATTTACCTGCATGAAGGCTGTCTTCTGAGTGGGATGAAGCAAACAGATTCGCAGATAACTTCCTTTGTAGTCAGTCGTAATCAGATCAAAACCTATGGCTTCAGGGACAGCCAGAACCACAGAGACCACCCAAATTAAAACAATTTCTACTGCTGTCCATTTTGGAACCCCAATTCCTTTAATTCGACTCCAAGAAGCAACGGCTCGATATCTGAAGATGAAAATAGGATTATTTTTCGAGTCGGCATAGCTTGGTTTTATTGAATTACATAATGTATTTTCTAAGTAACATGGCAATCAGTAGTATAGTGTTCAGAATATAGCTGGCTTAAATATGAGCTCCTACCTGTCAATACTTAGAGCACATAGACTCAGCACAGTGATGCCCACGGAGGCCTTCTGTATGAAAGGCACCAGCTTACACATCTCAGCTCCAAATGGCCAGTCTTCCGCGAGCAGCTGCGTTGGGGAGATAGGAAGCTCTGTCAGGGGGCGTTTAACGTGATGCCCTCTGAACTGCATTACTTAATGGAGAGTAACTGACATGCAGAATAAGATCTATTCCGGTTCTTATTCTTTTTCTCATGGACTACTTCTTTGAAAAGCATCAGTGTTCGATACACAAAAAATGCTGCCAGCTTATGAGAGTTCATCATGCATATACAGTAGCTTACAGTTAGTATCTGCTCTGCAGGGCCAACTGAAACTAGTCGCTTAAGTTCCTCTTAGAAAATTGAACCTGCATGTTGTCACAGAGTCTCAAATGCTCAGGTCATGGCCAAATCAAAATACAAGTTAATTAAAATTGGATAATAAATATTCCTTAGCTGAGGAGATCAGACTACCCCTATGGAGTAGCATTCTTGAAAAGTAGTGTGTGCATTTATATACTTGTTCTTTACTGTGGTCATTGTACTTAACTGAACAGCAATTCAGATGGAGTAGCCACCCTGTTCCTTGAACACATCAGGCACATTCCTGCTTTAGGGTTTTTGCTCTAGGTTTTTCATTATCTTGGAAGGCTCTTTCCCCGCAGATTCACTTAGTTAACTTCCTTACCTCCTGCAGGTCTTGGTAAAATATCATCTTTTCAACATGACCTACCCTGATCACATTATTAAACACAGTAACTGGCCAGGCATCTCCAATTCCCTTAATTTCTATTTCCTTTTTATCAATAGCATTTGTGAACTCCTACTGCATATATTATAACATTTACTTATTTGTTTGTTTACTTTTTTCTGTCTGGCTCCATAGAGTATAAGACAGAATATGAGCTCCGCAACTGCCTAGAACAGTGCCTGACACATAGCAGAGGCTTAATAGTAATAGTACTTGACCCACAGCCTCTAAAATATAACAGGCACTGGCTATCCAATGAGCAAAAAGACATAGTTCTTGCTATTTTATTTATATATATATTTCTCTTTATTTGACTGCAGACTGGATAACCATCTATTATTAAATGTAGTTATTTTCTTTTTTAGAACAAGTGGGTGCGTCCTGCACTGGTAAATGAATCATTTTAGGTAAACATCTGGATCAAATGTTCATGAGGTTTTAAAAATAAAGAAAAGTATTTCAAATCTATGGGTTTTAAAAAATGTCTAAAAAAACCTTTCAAAAGTGAGAACTATTTTGAAATACAATTGAATCTTTCTGTCCCTTCTGTAGCAGTGAAGACTCTACTGAGTTTGTCAGGCTGTGTTGATTGTTCTGTAACTAGAATGACACCAAAAGGCTAAGATGTGTCTCTTATTATGAACATGACTTGGAGATTCAACACAGGACCAATTTCATTTCTAAATTAGACAGCAAAAATTACACAAATCAGGACAAATGTTGGCAGACTTGCCATATATACGCCTAATGTAGGGTCCTGAAAGCCTACAGGGCCAGGCAGGTAACACAGAGGAGTGGAGGGAGCCAGATATAAGAAAGTCATTGGTGTCAGGAAGACAATAGGGAGAAGTGGGGTCTGGGGTAAACCCTTTCTGAAAGGAACAGCTGCTGATAAAAATCAATTTTTGGTAAGGGACCCCAAATACAAAAATCTCTTGATTTTTCAAAAGAAGCCAGAAATTGGAATTTTTATACAAAACCTCACAGTTTATAAAAGTTGTCAACTAATTTATATTTCAAAAAATAACACTCTCAGATAACACTGTATTAACAAAATATATCTGTGAACCGGACTAGCCACCATCTTGTGACTTTTGGATTAATCAATTGACTCATAACTCTTTTTGTTCATTCATTCATTCAACAAATATTTATTGAATATTCACTATGTGTCAGACACCATCCTGAGTATAGGGTACATATTAGTGAACAAAGCAAACTCCCTGATCTCATGGAGTTTATAGTCTAGTGAGAGAGGCAGATAAAAAAATACACACACTTAATATGGTGTCACAGAGAGGTTGTCATATTAATAGAGTGAGAGTGGGATTTGAGGTGCTTTCTTGCTCTGAAGAGACAACATTTGAGTAGGGATTGGACTGAAATAAGAGAGGAAACCAAGCAAAGAGTGTCCTAGGCAGAGGCAAGAGAAAATGCAAGTGCCTGAGGTCAAAATAAGCCTGGTGCTGTAGCAAGAAGGCTATTAACGCTGGAGAAGAGTGACCCAGGCCAGGACCACAGGAGATGGAGCTGCAGAGAGAAGAGTTTGGATGCTTTTTTTGAGGGAATTCATTGCAGGTTTTGAGCAGGGAAATGGCATGATCTTATGTTTTTAAAAAGGTCACTCCCGCTATTCAGTGCAGAATAGAATGTGGGGTCAAGAAAGGGAGCGCTGTGTTGCCCTGGGGCGGAGAGAATGGGTTATAGGCCATGTATATTTTGAAGGTAGAGCTAGCTAGCAGGACTTGCTGGTGGGTGGGACATAAGATGTGAAGAATCAGGAACATCACAGAGGTTTACCATGTGAATGGAGAAGCCATTTACTGAGGTGCAGGAGACTCAGGGCACCACAGGTTTGAACCAGCTTTGAACTCAAGTTGCTTTAAAAGAAATGTCAATTGCCCTTGGAAACATGAGAATATAAAGTTTCCAACCAGTTACAAGGATTCTGCCAGACTGAGGTTTTTTTTAATTATTCAGACAGTATTCTGATATTGATTACTCCTCCCTTCAAAAGGTGAAGCCTAATTTCCCTCCCCTTGAATGGGGGTTTGTTAGGTAGGTAGCAAGGGATTCCGGGTCTCCTAAGGATGAAAGTGGGTGCCTTGCCTTGGCGCTGCCACGAGCAACTGCCCCACCTGGGAAGAAGGACAAGGCGGGCCCTAGGCCCCCATCTTGGTGCTGCCCCACCTTGATCCTGTCCTGAGTTACTGCCATACTTGGGGGAGGAGGGAAGGCCCTACCAATCTACTAGTCAGAACTTAGCATGCCAACTGCAAAAGAATGCAGAGGACTCTTGGACTCTCCAGCCTATGGGCCAAGCAACATAGGTACAATAGAGCCTGGAAGGTGACTTAGGACAACGTAAGGCTAAATATCACATCATTAGCTTAAGTCCACCTTGTGGTTCACCACCCGAAATGGGCTTTCAGAGAGGCTCATGGGAGATCCGTATGTGCAGTAAGATTCACATCATATAACTTCCAACTCTCCATCAAAGTGGTTCCATGATGATGCCTGAACTATGGGGAGGTCCCTATCTGGACATTATAAAACAAGACCCAGACCATAACCAAGGCCTCTGTTGCTATGACAAGGGGTCCAATCATCATCTGTGCTGTATATATCTTGCTCTTGCTCTATAATTCTATCTTGCTCCCCCTCAAAAAATTTCACCTCATGCTTGTCTTACTTTGGTGTGTCTGGTCATTCCTCAGCCAAGAGCACACCAAGAACTGAGAACACGGAACGAGATTTCCAAACCTGACAGGCTGGACTTAGTGATTTGCTCTTAATGAATAGAATGTGGTAAAAGGGATGATGTGTGTTGTTCAAAGTAGTTCATAAGAGGCATGACAGCTTCGTCCTCACACTCTCTTGGGTCACTTATTCTGGGGGAGGCCAGCTGCCATGTCATGATGACACTTAAGCACCTCTGTGGAGAGACCAATATGGCAAGGAACTGAGGCCTCCTGAAAACAAATACTAATCTGCCAGGTTTGTGAATGACAGGATCCTCCAGCCTAGTCCAACCTTAAGATGATTGGAGCCCTAGCCAATATCCTGAGTGCACCCTCAGGAGAGACCTTGAGCCAGAACCACCCACCTAAAACACCCCTAAATTCCTGACCCACAGACACAGTATGAAATAATAAATGTTTAGTGTTTTAAGCCACTAAATTGTAGGGTAATTTGTTACTCTTCTTTAGATAATTAATATATTTGTCCTTGGTCGCTCACTTAAGTAAGTATTAATAACTCATCCACATTTGAACCCAGATGGTTTGACTCCAGAGTCTACACTTGTAACTACCATGATACCTCTCAGAAAGTGTTTCCAAGAAGCTGATCTTACAAAAAAGAATTAAGATTAAATCAAATATTAATTTTTTAAACCTATAGACATGTGTCAAATAATGGTAAAATATCTAGATGCAGAGTGAAAGTTTCTTCTACTCACCCAGTGTGATGGTTCACTTTATATGTTAATGTGACTGGCCACAGGGTGCCCAGTTACACATTGTTTATTTCTGGGTGTGTCTGTGAGGATGTTTCTGGATGAGATTAGCATTTGAATCTGTGAACTCAGAAACACAGACTGCCTTCTCCAAGTGGGTGGTCACCATCCCATCTGCTGAGGGCCTGAATAGAACAGAAGGTGGAGGCAGGAGGAATTTTCTCCTTTTGCTTCCTGTCTGTCTGCTTGGCCTGGGACATCTCATCTCATCTTCTATGGCCCTGGGACTGGGATTGACACCATCCACTCCTCTGTTTCCAGGCCTTTGGATTTGGACTGAATGACACCACTGGCTTTCCTGGGTTTCCAACTTGCAGATGGCAGATCTCAATCTCCATAATCTTATGACCCAATTTTTCATAATAAATCTATCAATTTATCTATCCATCCATTCCATTGGTTCTGTTTCTCTAGAGAACACTGACTAATCCACCTAATTATTTTACTCACATAATGTCCAAACATTTGGATATTTTTGAATATTTTATTCTGTCTCAAGTTATTTCCAAATATGTTAACATTAGTACCATGTAGGTACAGCCATCAGAAGAATCAAGATAAATGAGTGTCCACGCCACTGAAGGGAAAGAAGTCTGGCTTTTGAAAATGGGCCCTGTACTGAATCCAGGCCCTGTTTTGAGGTTACTATTTTTTCTGGCTTAGCCTGGAAATTGGATTATTGCTCTTCATACCACTGGGAGGCCTGCAGCCCAACCTCTGACCCAAGCTATCACAGAGGACAGGGAAACACAAACTGAAAATTGTAAAAATCCTCTTCGAGTTCAACAGAGAGATAGTCTGAAACCTAATCATACTGGGAGATACAAATTTCTAATCTACCCCTCCAAAGGGAAAGGAACTACAGAGAAAAAGGGAGCATTAACCTTCATCGGCTTTCAGTATTTCACGTTTTCAGTTAACAAGATGCTACTAGTTCTGAGCAGCCACAGAAGATGGGGGAGGAGTACGCACTGTTCTCATTATTCTGTAGTGAGAAGGATGACTTTGGCAGGACTGAAAATGCTCTTACTCTAAAAAGCTCAACCTCTGCCTCTCTGATCAGAAGGCTTTGCGGAGACATAGCAAAGCCTGATGCTCTGTGACAAAAGCATGCCCACCAACGCTCATCTCTGTCGTCCAGTGGTCTCTAGCAAGAGAGTCTTTGGGCAAGTTAGTGCTTCCAGCTTATTTAAAATGCAAAGGCAACAACTTCTTGTTTAATGCAAAAAAAGTCCTGGGTGGGGAAAAGTTGTGAAGTTTTTCCAAAAAAAAAAAATCACTCTCAACCAAGATGCTATATTTAAAATTTGGTGAGAGAATATTCTGATAGAGTTTTCTGATTCCTAGAGGTTCGTTTCTTCACCATTCTTTGGCAAAAATAACAACATTCTACATCTATAATTTGAAGTCGAACAATATAGCTTTCCCCTCTGCAGAGGAAATTGATTCACTTTATCGTAAGAGGAAGCAACTCTTAACTTTAAACTCAGCAATAACACATTCCTTATTCCCTATTTTTAGTTTTTTCTTTGGACTTTACCCCACTAAATTAGATAGCTTAAGGGCAAGGTCTGAATACTGAAGACAAATTCACCTTTTATTGAAGGAGTTTTTCTGATGGCAAAAAAAGGATGTTAGACTTCAATATTGACTCTACATCCTTTCTGCATAAATTAAAATCGTAAATTCTATTTAAAATTAAGTTCGAATATACGTTACCTAACATTTATCAAATATGAACCAATTGGCAAATACTCCCATAACTGACACAGATTTCACATCATGATGTCTTCACTAACTGAATAGCTTTTGCTAGTGTTAGGGCCTACTGGCAATGTGGTGTTCATTTGACAAAATGATAGCCTATGTTTGTGCTGACCCATTTTCCCCTAAGGCTTTTACTGCTTCCCTAGCACATTTCTTTTGGATGATAAACATAAATAAATAAATAAACACTAGACTGAAAAAACACATGACCCTATTGGTTATAAGGCTTCTACTCAAGGATGGCCATGATTCCATAACTTTATGTTGGAACAGCTGTTTGTGAAAGAAAAAAAACCAGAGAAGCCAAATAAATTATTTTTATATTACATTATAAAATTATTTTTATACTATATAGTTTTCAAAAATTTTCTAAAAGGATACATAGCATAAATAGGAAATAAATATACTTTTGTTAAGGGTACCAAATCTCTCCAACTGGGGTTTCACATTTTTCATTTCTTTTTCTAATTAAAAATCACATACCTGAGAAATTAAATGGAAAATAAAACCTGTTACTACACACCCCTGTTAATGCCAAAAGGAATCAAGCCCCATAAAATCAGGAAATGCCAAAGTTAACCATCTTGCACAAGCAAATGTTCACTTGCCTCATTAATCATGCATACCATTTTCTTTTTCTATTTTTTAAATTACTGGTATACACTGAGCTTTAACTGTTTGTTTCAGAATATTCTACAACATTTATAATGCTGTGCACAGTGCCTTGCACACAGTGGTCACTCATTAAATGCTTGTTGAACAACAGTGAATGAATGAACAAATGAATTTGATCATAAGGCAAAAATTATCTATGATAGAACAGTTATCATGAGCTTCCAGTTCTCATATCTAAATATATTCTTTAGAGAATTGAGATGGCTGTGTATTTACATTTTATGTTTTCTACTCCAGATGGTCAGGTCTTCTTGACGCACAGAGCCAGGGACTCTAGAACTGAGGCTTGAGGGCTGGTTGTATACTTTTGCCAGAGTTCTGCCCTTCCAAGAAGGCCAGAAAAAGTGAAAAACAAAAATTCCTCTCCCATTTTCTCTCTCCTATTCAAACTTGTCAAGGAAATGATTGACATAAAACAGAACTTACTGATTCTCACTATATAATGAGATCCTATGAGGAACTTTAGTTGCTGGGAGGATTGTCAGTTTGGTGGAGGTGGATGCAGTTAACAAAGGGACATTGTAAGAGATGATCGTTTTAGAGGGTGGGTGAGCAATGTATTAAAGAGGATGACCAGGGTTACTTTGCCAGACTGCAGTCTGTCCTGTCTCATGATGAACTGTGAACACTTCTTTCCTATGACTGGCATTCTAGATGTGTTTTCAGCGTAAGAGTCAAAGAGAGATAAAGTGGAATGGTTGCATTTCACAACTTTGGGAAAGGGTGTATTCTTCTGTGTTTATCTCTGTTTCCTGTAGCAGATAAGAGTTTTTCTGGGTTTGAACTAGCGTTTTAATAAGTTAGGGCACCTTAATTCAGGGATTCCCATGTCCAAATGCTCTTTCTTTTTGTATGTATACATAGAGAAAGAATTTTAATTTGGCTTTGAATTTTTTTTTCTTTTTTATTTATTATTCCAGGGTTTTGTGAGGGTACAAACATTATAGTTACACTTTATGTCTTTGCCTCACCCAAATGCGGGTTAAAGCCCTTCCCTCCCTTTAGTGCTCCCCGTGTCCTTTAGTTGTAGATTTGCCCCCCAATCCCCCTAATCCCTAGAGAGTATTTCTGCCAGAGTGATCAACCAGAAACGTTTCAAAAGAAGACAGAATAATGGCTTTGAATTTGAAGTCAATATGCTGGTCAAGTGCATAGACATTTTTTCCTTCTTTTTTTTTTTTGAGACAGAGCCTCACTCTATCATCCTAGCTAGAGTGCAGAGGCATCATCATAGCTCACTACAACCTCCAACTCCTCAGCTCAAGCCATCCTCTTGCCTCAGCCTCCCGAGTAGCTGGGACTACAGGTGTGTGCCATGACACCCAGCTAATTATTCTATTTTTTTAGTACAGACAGGGTCTCACTCGTGCTCAGGCTGGTATGGAACTCCTGAGCTCAAGTGAGCCTTCTGCCTCGGCCTCCCAGAATGCTAGGATTACAGGCATGAGCCACTGTGCCCAGCCAGAAATTTTCTTCGTGACATACATTGTACCCATGCCCTCAGGGACAAATACAGATTACAAGCTCTACCCTGCTTCCATCAAAATGCACTTAATCACTTAAAGATTAGGCTATGTGGGATAGAAACAGGTGGGTCAGAAACAATGTCAGCTTATCCCTTGGGGGTGCCATGTAGATAGCTCACAATGTGCACAGTGCGGTGTCCCCTGGAGTTGTGCAGGGCAGAGGCCCTGTCCCTGGGAATCCGTTTCACACACACCCACAAAACGGTGAGGTTTCCTTGCTCTGGAAGGATTCCTATGGTTTGCTGAAACAGAAATAATGGCTCCATGATGACGAATTAAAGTTCTTGAAACAAAATCTCTAACAGAAACAAAGACATAGAAAATAATTTTTGAAAATATTTCTTACGAGAAATTGAAGTTTACACCAAATATATTTTTCTACCAATAATCCAACAAAATTTATTTCTAAGTCTGTAACAGGCCACTAAAGATGCTTTTCCATTGTCTGAACTTTATCCATCGTTTGTGCCCTAAAACTTTCATTGATACATTCACATATTTTGAAAAGATCCAACGAAGAGAAATAACAAATGCCATTCACAAACCTAGGATATCTTAGATCCACTTATTTGAGCTGGATCGTCTAAGATCACATGGCACCTGAAGAAACTGAACAATGAGAACCTGATGGTCTCCCGGCTCAGAAGGAGACTCTCAAACTGAATGGATTCAACAAACCTTATTAAATAATTTCATGTCATTCTCAAACCTAATTCTATCTGTGGAATATCTTACGGGACACTGACAAGCTAGGATCAGAAAATGTCTGGTTACTATGGAATCTGAAAGCCCTTTAAAATAGCTTGAAAACACTGAGTGAGGGGGAAGAAGAGAGTATAAACATCCTGAGGATAGGTTTCCTCCTTTCTGAAAACTACAAAGAAACTGAAGAAGAGAGATGGAGAGAAGACACAGGTCAGGATGCATGAATGTGGTTTTGAGCTTCGAGGAGGGATGATTATTTGAGAAATGCTTCTTTGCTAACAAATTTCTTACTCAAGAATGATTCTCTCTCTCTCTCCCCCTTTCTCCCTCCCTCTCTTCTGTAACCACATTTTGGCCATTTTCTTTTTCCTTTATATTTTCAACAAAGGATCTAAAGGGAAAGAGAAATAACTCTCTAAAATAAAAGCACTGGAAATTTTAAGAAGTCTAAAATTAGAGAAGTTGTTGGCTAAGGTATACTGATACACCACACTCAGCTATCTCCCAAACATAACCAAACTTCTTCTTAACTTTGAAAAATCCTGAAAGAGAATGTTTCACATCATAAATTACATCTTGAATCTTATTTCAGCTTAGGCTTTATCTGTCAACGCCCTTTAAAGCACTTAATCATTTATTAGCATTTGGCATGTTTCTCTAAAAATAATCAACTATAGCATATTAGCCACACAGAGATAACCTTATATGGTTTTCTTTGTGAAATGAAGAACATGGCTCCCTGGCCTTGAGACAACAGGGTCTTGGCTATGTTATCCTCTGGTACAACTACGGAAATATTGTCCATCTTGAATGACTCATTTTAAGTGAGCAAAGAAAAATAGCAAAGCCTTTGATAGATAAACCATACCATATTAAAAGAGAACATTACCTTGATGTTTTTAGAGGCTTGGATTTATGAAGTGACCAAGCAGTAGATCAAAGGCAAACACAAGAAGAACCATAGAGTTGACTTAGGAGAACTTTCATTGCCCAAGGCCAAGCATTTGCCCACCATTTTGTCACAGGAATCTAAGGCCAACAAGTGAGGCAGTGAATTGAGAATATGAAGTCTTGAGCTTCTGGGTTATTTGAATTCTGCTATTGACTTGTTATTTGGTTATGACCAATACCCGCATACGGAAGGGATCAAGCTTTCCCCTTCTTTTTCATTTGAACATTTGTAAAAATATGAGTAGAAAAAGTCCACTGCCCTTATTTCTCATATATAACATAATTTATCCACAAGCATTTGTCTGGTATTCACAGTAGATGGGTGTCAGGGTATTTGTTTTATTTTTTAATTGATTCCAGATCATTCAGAGCTAATAGTCTCACTCTTTAGTAACACTTTTTAAAAGCTAATACTTTACATGTGCTTAGTTGATGCTCCTTAAACAATTTTTTTTCTTTAAATAAATAAATCTAAAAAGTATATGGGTTTCATTTTTGGTCCAAAATGCTTCTGCTAGTAAAATATCTTTAAATATTACTAAAGTATCTCAGTTACACTTGACTGGAAATGAGAATGGTGTTATTAAAGTGGGAGAAATCAGACCTCTCTCCCAAAGGTAACTTCTTGTATTACTGTACACATATACACTTCAGTTCACTCATCAGAAAATTACAGCTTCAAGAGCTAAACTTGATGGTGTTCCATCAACTTTTAACTGTGAAACTGGTTAATTATACACAAACGTGTTAATTGCTAAGCAGCAATCTAAGATAGAATAGTGAGAAAGGTGAATTTGTTCAGGAGATAATTCTGATTGTGTCACAAGGAGAGAATGTCTGATTACCTGCCAAGGTCACTTCATTCAAAACTCATTTGTGGGTTCAGTGAAGCAATTGCACATTTTGACATGCCAGCATTTTAATGTTATGTGTACCCTACCTTAACTAGTTAAACGTTAAAGATCAGCAGTTTGGCCTTTCAGAACTATGAAGGCAGCCTCTTTGCTTCTCATAACCTACAAGATCTTAACAGCAAAACCATCTAAAAGCACTCCAGTGGGTCACCGGCCTAATCTCTAGTTGTTTGCCACCATTGGACAACTGGTGACATTTGAATCCCCTTCAAACTAGTTAATGTCTAGTTAATGTGGAAACCTGTCTTATCAATTCACAAGCCGATTTGTTTTTAAATTCAATGTCCATACACATCAAGGAAGCTATATTTGAGAGTTGACTACATTAACTCAATTATTCATGTAAATGGAGCACAAAGAGATTGAAATTGTTAAGTAGAATCCAGAAATAATTTAAAAACTCATTATTTGCTCAAGAATTTTTAACTTCTCTCCAACCTGCAGCCAAATCTTGTTACATATCACTGCTAAACCAAAACAAGCCAAATCAATTAACCAAACAAACAACATAAAACCTTCCTAGCATCTACCAGTACACCCAGCTCTTTTGCTTTCTGTACAGCTTTGACATCTGTTCTTCTACAACTTAGTAGTCAGATACGAGGCTCTCATAAGCACAAATGTCTAGATTATCCCATTTATTTTAATTTATACAGGAAGGACACAATAAGCAGCTTGTGATTAAGGAGAGAGATCGATTTACCCTAACTTCAGATATTTAAACATTCACTTTTGGTTCCTGTATATAAATAGATTTGTAGTCATGTTTGTAATAACAAAAGCTGAAAAACAAAGACTACTCAAAACGTGAATTATTATCCACACACACACACACACACACACACACGTTCTAATAACATTTATTGTTTGCTTACTATGTGCCAGGGCCTGTGCCAAATGATACTTATCTATTTATGCATCTATACATTCTTATATCATTTAATATTTTGATTTATGTATTTATACAGATACATATATACATACATATCTTTAAATAGCCCTTTTGGATGATTGAATTTTTCATTTTTCTCCTGGATGGTGTCATGTAGGCATAGCCCCGGTGTGTGCTGATGAGAGGGTAAACAGAGTTTATTATTTTCAGCATGCTTGAATGAGAATTTGAAGTTCTTCAGCAGTCTCAATTTGCTAAGTGTTTGCAGACATCTCCCTGGCCTTCAACACAAAATTCACCCTGACACAGGACACCTGGAAGGTGATCTAACTCTACCTGAAAGTTACCCCTCCTTGAGGGGGTCTAGGCAGCACCTTCATGTGAAATCCCACCCATTCTACAGCCCAGATTGCGGCTTCCAGCAAGAGCATGACATTTTGTGATTTGTCAACTTTGCTGAGCTCTGTATTTATTGAACTCTAGATTAACATAATAGATTCACATTGACATTTCTGGGCCTCTAGGCCCTTAGTGTGCCAACAGAAGGATTGCAGGACTCTATGAACCCCCAGAAATTGTGTATATTGAATTCTCAAAGAGAATTATAACACCTTACTCCCGCCCCTCTGAAAAATCCAAAAAACCTGAGAATCCCTGGTTTAGAGATTCAAGTCTCTCACTTTAGGAACATTTAAAAAGCCTTCATATTTTACTTAAATTACCTTTTTTATGAATTATAATATCTGGATACTGGGAATATAATATCTGGGAAATTCTAAATGCATTTTTTTTAAAAACTTACTATGGTGCCACAATTATTTAGGACCATAAACGGATTTTAACTAATTCTGGATTAGGCATTTTGACAAATAAAATCTTTAGAATAACATCCACTGATATTATTGATATTGTACAATACAGACTATCTGAAGGGGATTTCAAGAAATAGAAATCCTCAGATGATGCAAATTAATTCCTGAAAATGCTTACCAAGTATCCTACTGTGTGGTAATATGTCACATAAATCCACCGATGCCCTCCAATGAGGTCCTGACAATACTTAAGGTTGGAGGACAAGCAGTGCCTGAGTCTGCTCCATGAGGAGGGTTAGGGAGGACTGCAAGGCCTAGGGCCAGATGGCCTGGGCTTGAGCCTTAGTTTTATCATTTTCTAATGATGTGACATTGGGCAAGTTACTTCTTTACGTTCCGGACATGTAGTTTCCCTAGATCTAAAACAGGGATGATAGCATACCTTTTCTGCAGGTTGCTGCAGTGATTTAATGCAATAAACCAAGTGCCTAGTGCATCATAAATGGCAGCCATTATTATTATATTATGCCTTGAGTTAAACCAAAGGCCAAAAGGCATGATTCAATGATGGCATACCTAGCAAGGAGATCTAATTCTATGGGAAGGATTTGTTTATGGCTAATATAGACCACTAGATGGTCAGATTTATAATGACTCATTAGTTTATTTCAGAAGCAAAAACACAGTGTGTTATGACTAGATGGCTTCAGAGAAAAGGATGTAACTTCCTAGGGAAATAATAAAGGAGTTTGAAATGAAAGGAAACCTGCATGCCCCTGGGGTATGAGATAGTCTCTGGTTCCCTCCAGAGACTATCTACTCATTTAACCAATCAGAGAAAGTAAGATGGTCCTGGAAGTGCTGATTTACATGTGGCCTGGAGGCAACACACCAAAAAAAAAAAAAAAAAAAATTCCGCAGCCCCACCTTCCACACAGCATTTCAGCTGCTGGCTGCTTTAGGAAGGTTTCTAACCTGGCTAGGTGCACGGGATTTCCTAGCACTTCCCTAAACAGAACTTTCCCCAAATTCTGTGCAAACCTAGCAAAACTAGATCGTAATCCTCCTTTTGGGAGAGATCTTGTTTCACTTATTTTTAAATTTCTCACAACACCTTGTCCTCAAAAATGTCTCCATTCAGTTTTGAAGAATTGAATTGAAACTCCTGTGCTAAATTAGAATGGTAGGACTTAGTCTGTAGGACTCCTGAAGAAGGAAAATATTCCCTTCTGTCCTTAATGGAGCTGTGACTGCACTTAAGAGACCCATTTTCAGTCCCTGCTTCTCCAAGTAAACCCTCAGAGTTCATCAGAACCACTGCCACCCAGGATTTCAGGATTTCTTCAATTTATCCTCCATTTCTGGGAGTGTTTCCTTCTAGGGAAAACTGGATCCTAATCCAAATCTCATTTTTAAATCTCAGAGACATCTGGAATTTTCTTAAAATGTGGCTATTGGGTCAGGATTTCCAGAGATCCATGAAGGGAAATTTACAGGCATGCCTTATGGTAAGGGCGCCCACCAAAAGGTCAAAGCATCCCCTACAACCCTTCCCAACTTCACATCCCACTTATTCTCCTTGTAGAGGCCAGAGCTGGCTGCAGACAAATCTACAAAGCACATTTCCACTTCCTTACACTTTAGTTGTGATTTATCTGTGACTTTCTATTGCTGCTATGGTGACAAAGTAGAGTTTTAAATATTTGCATAGCCCTTTAAATGTTCCAACTGTTTCACTTAGGCTGCTTTTCTTAATACCACAAAACTCCCGTAGGTCCGCACTAACAGCTTTATTGCAGAGTTGAGGAGACCGAGGCCCAAAGATGTTTGGATGTGTCCAGAGTTCCAAAGAAACCTGGAATCAAACAGGCTCTGGCTATTTGTGCCTGTTACCTCTGATGCCTGTGTTAATTACACAGTAATGTTAACAACTGAAACCATTACAGACTTTGAATGCTCCTTGGTCTTGTCCACAAAGTAACATGTGGGGTGCCATCATACAGCTTGCACTTCAGAATCTGACAGATTTGGGCCTGAGCCCTAGCTCTACCTCTTACTCATTGGCCTTGAGCATCCTATTAGTTATGTGTACAATGGGGTTAGAATCCACTTATGGGTTGTTGGAAGGAGTAAAGGAAGTCACACATCCAACCTAGTGCTTGGCCCATTCTAGGCATTCAATAAAGAGCAGCTACAGCCACTCACAGCAGGTGAACTGTGCTTTCCCTACTCACTAGACTGGATCTCTTTCTTCCAGGCCATTTGTTTCCTAAAAACCTACTCCAGACCCCCGAATTTCAGGGTTCTCCAAGACAATGCTTCCCAAAATTAGTGTGCATGTGAATCACCTGGGCATCTTAAGCTGCAGATTCTGATTTAGGAAGTCTGGGGTAGACTTGCACTCCTAACAAAATCTCAGGTAATGTCAATGCTGCCAGTCCATGGACCACACACTTTTGAGTAGAGGGTGTACCCAGTTAGCTGGACTTAGGGAGTAAATACTTCAGGACTAGCAGTTCTCAAACTTTACAGTTCATATAATCACACAGAGGGCTTATTAAAATACAAATTACTGTGGTCCACTCCAGAATTTCTGATTCAATAGGTCTGGGGTAAGACCAGAAAAATCGTCATTTTCAACTAGTTCCCAGGAAATACTAATGCTGCTGGTCTGAGGACTACACTTGTCCTAGGCTTAGCAAATGGCTACTGAAGACCAGAATGGAAACCGGTTGCAATTATTACTGACTTATAGGAGGGGATGGATCTTCTTGAGGAAGC
This sequence comes from Propithecus coquereli, assembly GCF_000956105.1. Taxonomy (NCBI): domain Eukaryota; kingdom Metazoa; phylum Chordata; class Mammalia; order Primates; family Indriidae; genus Propithecus; species Propithecus coquereli. The sequence continues at coordinate 3,574,259 of NW_012136414.1, read as the reverse complement.
TCTCTCTGACGGCTCTTTCATTTCCCCCTCTCCAGCCAGGCCCCCTTCTGTAAGCCAGCCATGACATTAGCAGGCACCCTTTACCTTGTAGACATTGATGGGGATGTCAATGACAATGTGCAGCAGGTCTCCCAGAGCCAGGCTGGCGATCAAGATATTGGGGCCGTTTCGCATGCACTTGTTCTTGTAGATGATTCTCAGCAGTGTGGAGTTCCCGATGATGCCCAGCACGAACACGAGGCAGGACACGACCGTGTTGATGTATTTGAAAGTCTCCTTGATCTCGATGGGGTTTGGGCATGGGGGAGGGGAGAGGGTGCGCGGCGGAACTCCCGCGGTCTTCCCTCCCTTAGGAACCTCCGCAGGTGCCAACGAGCGCGGCAGGCTGTTGTTGGAACTCCCGGGCCAGGAGGTCTTAGTGGGTGGCGTCATTATCTCTGCGGATTCCAGAAGCCGCGGAGTGGCTCCTGCGGGCGGGAATCCTCTCTCCTCTCCCCAGACCCTGGCCAAGCCGCAGGCAAGAACCAGCGCCACCAGGGCGCGTCGGCACAGGCTTGGCGGCGGCTGCATGCTGCTGCCAGCTCCCGTGGGCGTCCGGTGGCCACTCTGCAGTTTTCAGAGCCTGGAGACCAGCAGGGGAATGAAGACAGGAGACTTCGGTCAGCCAGCCCAGCCACACCTCTGCAAATGCTAGCGCAGAGCGCAACCGCGTCGCTGCTATCCGAGCGCAAAAGTAACTCAAGTTTACGCGCCAGTGGGGAATTTCTGCGCTCGTCACCCTGCTGCGCCCGTGGAGTCTCCTTCCAGATCTCCTCTCCTGTGTTTTCCTTCCCCTGAGTCCCGCGGAGGGCTAAATCACTCACAGTTGGGCGGGGCATTCTCGGAGGGGTGTGCCAGGGAGGGAATGATGGGTGGCCGAGGCAAAGCTCTGAACTCTTGGGTGAACGGGAAGACGATACATGGTTTAGCTAAGGGCGTGTGGGGACTGCAGAGTCAAGGCACCTAGCGGACACAGACAAGTGTCAGTCTCTGCATTTTACTCTGCAGGGGCATCCCGATACCTCGCGTCTGACCTCCAAGACTCCTCCTGGAGGGCGAAGGCCGCCAGTCCCCGGCTGGCTGCGTTACCGTTCCTCCAGCTCGCCCAGGACTGCGCGGGAGGACTCGGAAACTCTCAAAGACTTGTCAAGTCAGTCCAGCTGGGAGAATATCACCATTAATTTGGAAGCTTCTGTCCCCTTCAAGTGGCTTCAAACAGTTACGCGCTCTCCTTTACCCCAGCCTCATTTTAATTTGCTATATCTATACGTTTTATTTTTATTGAAAAGAAAAAAAGAAATCCCAAACTACCAAGCCAACCTGAAGCCCCAGGACAACTTTCATGAATGATTTTAATTCAACAGCCAGTCAGAATGTTTACCTCTCGGATCTGATGCACCAGGTGCAGAGCGACGAGCCGGGACCTTCTTCCCGGGACGCGGAGCTGGGGCAGAGGCGCTCGGCTCGCAGCTCGGTGGCAGCCTGCTCTGGGAGCGGAGCGCGCCTCCCTTCAGCTGCAGGCAGGTCTGGCTCTGACGAAACCCTCTGAGAATGCCAGACAGTGTAGCTTCCACAGCTTGCTCCGGTCTCTGCTGTCCCCGGACAAGTACTTTTATTCATTTGTCCCTTCCCCATCAATCACCGCCAAACTCCTCCCGCGCCCTCCGACCGCGCTGCAACCTTTCCCCTTGGGCAATGCCTGGACAGCGTCAGCAGGAGCTGCCCGCCAGAGAGGGCAGTCCTTGGCCAGAGACACGTCCCAAGAGGCTGTTTATTTGCTGTAGTTCTAAGTTCTTCAAAGGAAAAGCCTAAATCAAGGGCAAGTTATCACGCACCAGGTGACGCTCCGAGGTTCCAGACCTGAACAAGGCTCTGTATTAAACCTCTTAACCTGAACTTTCAATGCGGACTGTGACTTCTCATTCAGATAAATGTCCCGCCATGATATTTAAGACCTGATTGGTTGGAGGGCGCTGCTCTTTGCTCTATTTTTGTTTTGTTCTGAAGTTTCATTGCAAGACCACGTCTGCATCAGCACAGAAGAGCTCAGATGTTTTCTCTCTTTTCTTCTCAGGTCTTCTCCCTGCCTGAGAGGCCGAAAGTCCTCCTCATTTTCCCCAGCTCAGCCTTTCTCTCTTCCTGCTATGTCCTGGAGTGGCATTGCCAGGCAATCTCAGGGATTTTGATTCTGTACCTATGAGGGATGTGATGCTTTTACAGGAGACATGAAAATAATCAGAAAGCCGCCATGCAAATTCAACATGACATTTATTTACCAGGCAGAGCAATAAAATAAATTCTTTCTACCCATTCTTGAGCTCCATTTTTATGGCATAGAGGGAAATAACAGCGACTGTTAGTTTTGCCCAAATGTAGTATAAAAGAAAAGTCAGGAATTCAGGCTGTGAGATACGGTGGATTTTTCTCTGCTGTTCTCCAGTCAGTGAAATCCCTGTCGGATCTGTGAAATTGCAGACCCAGAAGGAACCATTCCGTGGAAGAGTTTTGCCTAGAGACTAGGCGGCTCAATCTTGGCTTCACGGCTAGTTAATGGCATAGATGGGACAAGAATGTTGGATTTTTTGGCTCCTAGGCAATGCTTTCTGGGATAGTGGAAGTAGAAAATCAATTTCTATTTAAAAAGGTGAACTTTAAGTGTGAAATATGGTTAAGAAGATCGTTAAGGAATAAGGCTAAAAAAATGAGAAATATGGTCTAGGGTTGTGGGTGCTAATTGAATGTCTGGCTATTTTGAACACAATCTTTATCCTCCCTGTCTCGTAAAATGAGGTCAACATTCAGTTCCTTCATAGCTGAGCCCAGTAACAATATACAGTGCTATGTGTAAGGAATTACAAGAGTGCGTTTGGAGTATGAATATTTTGCTAAGTTGGCCCCACCCAGCTTTGAACCTGCCCTTCTTACATAAGCTTTCTTCCCTCCACAGGGCTCCTGGGGGTGACTTTTCTGCCTCCCCACTCGTCCTCTCATCTTCATCGCCATTTCGGTTCATATTTCCTCCACTGAGTCCTAGATGTCTGTTCTAGTCCTTTGCAGAGGTTTATTTCTTCCCTTTTCCCGTACCACTTTTAGACTGTTAACCACGACTGAAGACTTGATCACACAGAGACTTTTATGGATCACTATTGATTTCATATGAATTAATTTCTCTTTCTCAGGTCAAGGGACTAAATTTTGTGTTCTTTCTGTACCATCACAATACCTGCCACAAGTTGAGCTAAAGAACAATTTTTTATAGATTGATAATTACATTCTAAATTGTTTAATTATATGTTAGTAACTCTGGTCATAAGGCCCAAGAACAAAGCCAGTTAGTTTTAAGGTAAACACACATTTCTCACTTGGAATTTAAAACACAGCACGGACTATTCCTATAGCGTTCACCTCCTCCCTTGGGCACCTTATTCGCAGGACCTCATTTACTCCCTCACTGCAGCCTTGCAGCTCGGTATTAATTTTATGATTTTACAGGCAGTGAAACTGAGTCTCAGCAATTCACTCAAGGTCACACGGCTAGTTAGTTGTGGGACCAGAATTTGGAGCTAAGATTTGAATTCACGTCTATCTGTTTACAGAGATTGTACTTTTGATTAAATTCATTGCAGAGTCTGAACAGATCTTTTTTTCTTGTTTTGGGAAAACAATGTTTTAGATATCAGTAATATTTAGTTAAAGTTTAATCTTAAATGTTTCACCTTAAAATGTAAAGGCAACCATGTAAAATGTAAAGATTTACTCTTTGGTCCCCATGAATGACCGTTATCAAGTCACAAGAAATTGGGTCTCAGTTTCCCCTTTTGTCAAATGGGGGGAAAGGATAAAAGTTACTTCTTGCTCTAACAAACCAGTCTGACTGACAAACTGACCCTGTTAAGCGTAGCCTAACATACAGAAAAGTGGGAACAAACCTTAGGCCATTTTTAAATTTCTTTTTACTTCCTTTACTCATGCCTTAGGCAGTACGGCTATGGACACAGGTTTTTTTTCTTCTACGTTATGACTTAAAAATCTCTGATTGATAAACTTTATTTATAAATTCACCAGTAATTAAATATTGTATAAATTTCATTTTTTATATATGAGCAAAAAGTCATATCAAATTTTAAGAATCCTTTCCTGAAAACTTGGGTGTGAACTAATTTTGCATTGTGAAGGACTTTTTTAAATTTGTTTTTGACCAGGTAAATGTGGAATCTTTTACAAAGTTGCTTTTATAAAGATAGGTTTATGAAGTGTTCTAGAAAATCTGTCAAAATTCCAGATTGGCTAAGATCACCTCTCAAAGTCAGAAAGGTGGTGACCGGTGACGTCCCAATATTCTCTTTAAATGCTTTAACTGGAAGTTCCTGAAGACAGGGTTGAATGCAATTCAGAATTCATTCCTCAAGAGGTTCGCCACGGGGAGCTCACCCAAAACAAACCTTTTCCCCTGGTAGAGAACAAAGTAAAGCTCTTTTAGCCACAAAAATATTAATGCTTTCTTGTAGTCCTCTTGATATGAATGGTTTCGAAATCTACCTTGAACTCTCTTAGTCACAAATGCTGAGGGACAAGGTGTGTGAAAAACACGGAAAGACTTGGTTCACTTGCTTCCCTACACATTCCCCTAGCACCAGATTCAACGGTCACACAGAAGCTGAAGTAAGAGCACAAAAAGTTTTCAAGTGACTGCACAAGTCCATAGCAAACAGCATGAGCATTTCTATTTCTTGGATTTTCCCTTATATTAAGTGACCATAGCTATCGGGGTTTTATGATTAACGATTTTTTTTAAAGGTCTAATTTATATATAGCTAAAGGGACAGGGCTTAAGTGTACAGTTTGAAGAGTTTTGACAAATGAACACACCTCTGCGACCTACACCTAAGGGGCGTTTTGAAAATGCATTTATCCTTCCATAGTAGCAAAATTTGAATATTTTGGATTTGGACATCATTTTTATTAAAACTTTCATTGAGACATCATTTTGCTTTATTGTCTTATTTTATACGTTTATCAGCTTCTGTAGCTGAAACATGGCTCATTAATTAGAGATGTCTTTAAATAAGAGAATCCAAGATTTAAAATTTTATCAATGATTGCTTGATAATGCCTAGTATTGTCCATGCCCCTAATGCAATGAAAATTTGATAGGCTTAATAGTAGCTAAAAATAAGAACCAATTAATTATTTTCTGCTTATAGAAAATGTAAGAAAAGAAATGTTTCTGTCTATGAAAAGTAACATAGTTCAGCTACTTCAAGCTATGGTCTACTTTAATTAAAAGGGAACAATTTGCTTTCCTGCTTATGACTTAATTTTTATAATCCTTTCTTTGGTGCATTTTTTCAAAACATCAGTTTCAGTAAAAGAAAAAAATGAATGTAACCTGGTCTACAACCTCCTTAAAATTGTTCTCAGAATTCTTTGGCACGACCTTAAAAATATATTAGAAATTCCAATCTAAGCAGACAGTCCGACCTGTGCTTTCTTGGTTTGTCAATGCATGCAGTATTTATGTAATTATTTTCAGGCCATTTAGTCATGGAGAAAACACTATCATCAGTTTATGTTAGAGCAACCCTATCATGTGTAGGGTATTCTTTTGGGGGCTGTTATTTCATATGAGATATAATTTATGATGAGTTTATGCATTTTCTCTAATTCCAATTATTGTCTTTAATTTGCACCTTTCCTTGTTTCCATCCTTTGGATATCTGAATGGAGTGTCCAAAGAGATCCGACACAGTAAAAGGAGGTAAAAAAGAGAGAAGAAAGAAACTTGGGGCTTTATCCACTGGTGAATAAAGGAGAGTTGCTATTTTTTTTTACAAGAAAGGAAAAGTTTTTTGTAATACAGAATAGAGTATAGTAGGAGACACCAAAAAGGAGAATTTCCACAACAGGTTTTTTCTTCCTTTTAATGATTATATTTAATGAAAAATGTTTTTATTTCATTTCTGCTAATTATTAAGCTCCTGGTAATAGAAACCTTTCCATCAAAATATGCTGACATCTCTAAAATGTTTCCAATCATGCTTTGAGATTTAATTGTAAGGAAATAGAACTATTTGAACCAAAATTTAAAGGGAAAAAATGATTTTCCTGAAAATTTATTTTACTGCACATTAGATGAACAATTTGATCTCTAGCTCAATTGTAAATGAATAGCCCAGACTTATAGCATAGCATTGTCAAGGTAAGGGATCATCCTGGGCTTTCAAAGCCATGCTCAACTTCATAAGGCTGTTTAGCTGCCTTGGTGATGCATGCACAAGAAATACCTCTTCTCTTTTGGACTCTGCTAGGAAGAACAGTTATTGTTATCTGTGGGGAAAGCAGTTCTGAAAAGGCTTATCAACTATGAATTATCCAAATAAAATTACTCACACAGTCTCATGGGAAGTGCACAGCAGACTGGCTTCCTATGAAGGCAGCGGTGATGGGAGGCTGGCATTTGAGGGCAACACAGCTGAGGTATTAGGTACCGAGTAGCTTACAGAGAGGTAGGCAGCATACAGCAATAGGGAATCCAAAGAGTGGTTAATCCTTTGACTATCACAGTTTATACATTTTTATTGTGGTTAAGAAAATCACATAATATAAAATTTACCATAGTAACCATTTTTAAGTGTACAGTTCAATAGTGTTAAGTACATCCATTCTATTGTTCAACAGATCTCTGTAACTTTTTCATCTTGCATATCTAAAAGTCTCTACCTAATTAAAGTCGACTCCCCATTTCTCCCTCCACTCAACTCCTGGAAACCACCATTTTATTTTCTGTTTCTATGAATTTGACTACTTTAGATACCAATGGAATCACACAGTGTCTGTATTTTTGTGACTGGCTTATTTCACATAGCTTACTGTCCTCAAGGTTCATCAATGTTGCAGTATGACAAGATTTCCCTTCTTTTTAAGGCCAAATAATATTTCATTGTTTGTATATACTATATTTTGTTTATCCATTCATTCATTGATGAATGTTGGGGGTGTTTCCACCTTTTGGCTCTTGTGAATACTGCTGCTATAGGTGTGAATGTGCAAATAGCTCTTCGAGACCTTGCTTTCAATTCATTGCAATATATACCCAGAAGTGGGATTGTTGGATCATATTGTAGTACTATTTTAATATTTTAAGGAACAACCATACTGTTTTCCATAGTAGTTGCATCATTTTACATTTACATTGTTTGTATTTTAAAGTTTGCAAGGCTAGAAAAAAACCCAGCTCTTCCCAGAAATAGATTGGTAAATGCCAGGAGGCAGCAAAAGTGGACACAAAATGATAGGCTCATTTTTCTGAACTTCCTAATTCTCTGGACACTTGGCCCAGTAATTCTCTGTTACCTATTAACTCTTTGATGGCATGAAGCATATTAAAATAATACATATATGTCTGTACATGTATGTATGTATCTATTTATCTATTCTATCTACCTGCTTATTTATTTTCAATGGAAATGTTGCTCTTAATTACCTAATTCTTCATTTCTGCTAGTAGAAGTCTGAGATTCAAGCATCCCTGTGGGAACATTGAGCTCTCAGGTCCTAGATCTGGGAGCTTGAATAAGTTCAGAGATCCCTAAGCTAAGGCAAGTGGAGGGCTGGTCTATTGAATTACATCTTGCCTTGTTCTGGATTAATGTAATCACTGGCTATGCCTGAAATTGCACAAGAAGAGTGCTAGTAGACCCATATGAGGGCGTGAGGATATGGGAAGTCTGATTCTAGAACAAGGCATAGGCTCATGATAAATTTAAGATAAATTACCTCTTTTTGACAACTGGTGAGAAAGTAGACCTGATACTTAGGTGAATTTGACAATCAGGAGCTTGATACAGATGTTTTCATGATATTTTTGCTATTGCAAGTTAGTTGAAAAAGTGCATGAATGATTATCATCACTAGGATATTTGCATGAAATTTATCCAAAGCAAGAGCTGTAACATAGTTAGACTACTTTTAATATCTTTATCCATCTGTCAATCTAGATTTTCACAACAAATAATCCATATCTTATGACAGAGACAAATATTTGTAGGAAAAGCATTATTGTTACTCAGATATATTTAATCATTTACATACAAGCAAATAAACAAGCAATTAATCTTTTATACAAATTTGGGGGATAAGAACACATCATCTTTTATTATATA
>NW_012136414.1:3559729-3562193 GCF_000956105.1 Propithecus coquereli | reverse complement strand
TAATATGGAATTAAAATTAGCATGACTGATTCCTTTATATTCTTTGGATTTTTTTTGTGAAGAAGATGATAGTGTTGTGATGGAGAAATGGTTTCAGGTAGGAGCTTCCATAATGGTGGACATAAACCATCCACATTAGTGCAGATCTGGGACCAAAGTCGTATCAGAAATTTTGATAGTATGTAACTTATTAACCTTTCAAAAATACATACAAAAAGCTATTTCTAAAAATTCAGCATTTATTGATACATCTGTCATATGCCAAAACAGAACTTTTAGCAACTCTGAGATGTTCTCAGACTTGGCTAAACGCATGCCGTGCCTCAAGTTTGGTCTTTGAGGAGTTCAACATGCACAGCTGGGTCTCGTTATTGATGCCAGTGGAATTTGTAGCACTATCTATTTTATGACAGTTCCACACCTACTTTTACCTTATAGGGTAAAGACCCAAACTCTAAATGCGTATTATACATAGGCCTATATTTAGCAGAAAAATAATGATTTTTGCAAGCCAAAGAGAAACAGGAATTCAGTCTCCAGATGCTGTTTTTGAAAAGTAGCATCTAAATAATTACTGCCCAATGTCACGTTAATGTTGTTGACTAAGATAATTTCAGCCTGTTTTCCTAAAGCCATTACGTAAAGCCAGATTTCTGTTTTTTAACATAATGTCCAAAATACTTAAATGTATAGTTGAGACTAAAATAAAATGAAACTTCAAAGATTACACAGACATTAATGAAGTGGTTCCATTTTATCAGAGTTTATATTTAAAGTCATGCCCTCAACTTTGTCTTTCCTTGCATTGTTGAGGAAATGTCTCGTTTTATATAACAAGTTTATAAACACACACACACACATATATATTTTAAAGTTTACATCAACCTATATGTAATTTACACTCTTGGAAAAGCTTCTTTACCCTGCGGTATTTTTTCTTCTCTGGGAGTCATCTTGACCACACAGGGCTGGACCCTCCCTCCCTGCCTCTGCCCAGACTATTTTTGTACCATATGATCCAGCCTTACTGGCTCTGGCTGATTGGTGGTGGTGGTGGGTAGGGGAGTTGCTTGACCCAAGCTGACCAATCAAAACCTTTCTCTGAGATTGTTTTATTGTTGTTGTTGTTTGTTTGCTTTTAGGTAGATCAGGGAAGCACTTTTCCATAGGAGATATTGGTGGCCTCTAACAAACGGCAGGGTAGGTACACAATGAGGATAAAGTAGACAACTAGCCAAGAGGGGTGGAGAAGAGCTCTGTTGACTTTGATTCCCTTATTCTGGCTTCTTTTGAGGCCCAGCTATAGCCCTACTTTTTCTTAGGGTTAAAATAGTGGAGTATTTAAAAAATTCCTCTTTTAATCAAATTTCAGTAGAGCATCTTTCAATAGGCGTAGCAATCAAAACAGTTAGGATTGGCACAAGTCAAAGGTTAGTGATTCATTTCCTGTACTTGTCACTACGCTGCTCGTTACAACAGATTTCTGGAAGTGACTGACAATGGAAATAATCATGCAAAGGTCTTGTTCATGTGGCATGAGCAAACATATTTCAGGCCCCAAACCATGAATTGTTTTGATTATTAGAAATCCTCATAGTAGAAGAGTAAGTGGACCAAAACATATAGGACTCTGTCTTCCCAAACAGTCCCAGACAGGATGTAGGGGGAAGAGGGCAAGGTAAATATATAAGGGCTGGTCAGGTAGGTGCACCTTCTCATCCATGCCTATGTGAGAATATTCATTGATATTTAGCAATGTTATAGTGGCTTCAGCTTGATCACGTAATGTAACTTTTGTCTTCTTTAGGTGGCCTTTATTACCCTAAAAGTATATTATAATAGATTTACCCTTCTGTGATTAATCATTGCTATTAATTTTTTGGACTAAGATCCATCTGTTTTAGAGCAATGAAATATCAACTCTCTTAGTGCTTAGGAGGGCCAGGTATTGGTCCAGGCCCCAAAGACTCATTTGTGAGTGGCAGGCAATTATTCCAACACCTTCCTGCTAACAGTCATCCATTTAAACCTCTGCACTAGAAAAGGAGAGAATCATGCCTTTTTGCAAGGAAAGGAGTCTGGGAAAGAGAGAAGAACATAGTCTTCAGCAACTCTGAATCCTGACCACCGCCTTAGTAGAGACGCCTTAAGGGAATCATTTTACCTCAACGTATCTTTGGGATAAAGGGGAGAATAAGAATAGTGCCTCCATTATGAGATCAAAATTCCATAATGTTTGTATATCGTTCAGTATAGTGCCTATAATAGAGTGACTATCTAGGAAATATCAGAGATTATTTTTATTAATGTATTTTCTGGTTCTTGGAAGGTAAATATTAAGATGGGGACACTATTAGGCTGCACAAGGGAGTCTCTTAGAAAGGGTGTGCTTCTAATAGGCTTGACATATTTATGGATGGATTAAAAGCTAAGTTTGTGCAATTATTGGCATCACTGGTTTCGC
>NW_012136414.1:3525826-3549374 GCF_000956105.1 Propithecus coquereli | reverse complement strand
TCACCATCAAATTGGTATTAACTGATCAACACATAAGTGTACATATAAGAATAACATCTATTGGATGTCGGGCAGGGGAGAGGGGGGAGGGGGAAGGGAAGGGGGAGGAGGAGACGGGTATATGCATACACAAAGTGCAATGCGCACCATCTGAGAGATGGACACGCTTGAAACTCGGACTGGGGGGGGTGCAAGGACAACATACGTCACCTAAACATGTGTATCCCCATAATATGCTGAAATAAAAAAAAAGTATATAAATGCTTACAAAGAATGAGAAAGCAGTTTAAAAATTTATTGGATTCATGGCAGCTTAATGTCATTATATGTGGTCTCAATTCATAGACATGAGAAGCAAAACTACTGGGTTAGAGACACTGTCATAGAGCATAATTTATAAAATTGAAGTGATTCTTACCTAGATTCACAGAAAGGCAGCTCCTTTTTGTAAACCAGTTTATTTTTTACATAGTCACCATACATAAATATTTATAAGATATATATGTGTGCATGTATATGTAGTATATGTGTGTATATACACATATACACACATATTTGGCATGCTAGTAGAAATTACATTGTTTAAAACTAAAGGAAAATAAAGTCTCTTTACAGTGAACAATGAAAAACATTACATATTAGTGTTTGTTTTCTCATTGGAAGCTATGTGGTTACATTCAGAAAAATCCACCTATCTACAGGTAAGTGCTTATTAGATACATTGAAAACCAAGGCACTTTGGACAAACTTCTTCAACTGGGTCACATGACTAAGTTAACTAGCTAATGATCCTGATGTAAGGGAATAGACATTTCGTAAACATTAGCAGTATATCAATAACCAGAAAAGAATTTGTTTGCCATAATTTATAGAAACTTCCATCAAGGCTTTGTTCTTTAGGAATGAATGCTCAAATTACTTAGTTATTTTGAAGAGTGTTTTCTTGATATCTTTATTTTTTGCTCGGATGTCCCCACTGCTAGGGCAAAGGTGGTGGGCAGTGCAGCAAGGATAGCTTGGTTAGTAGGTTTTAAACACATCTCATATCTGAGGAGGAATGGTTTGCTACAGTTTTTATCTGTAATGTTTCCTCCATATAATAATTCTTTTCCTTGATGCTTAGATTTCTAATAAAATTCTTGTTGAATCACATACAATTCATGCATTCATTTTACTCACTCATTCCTCAAGAAACTTCTGAATATCCAGCCCATATTTATTCAGCTGTTTCTAATTAGATGATACTTCTTTTTTTAAAATCTGGGTTTTATTTTTTCATATTTATTTATTTATTTATTTATTATTTCAGGATATTATGGAGGTACAAACGCTTTGGTTACATAAATTGCCTTTGCACCACCCGAGTCAGAGCTGCAAGTGTGTCCATCCCCCAGACAGAGCACACCACATCTGTTAGGTGTGAATTTACCCATCCTCTCCTCCCCCTCCCACTTGCCCAACACCCAATGACTGTTACTACCATATGTGCACATAAGTGTTGATCAATTAGTACCAATTTAATGGTGAGTACATGTTATGTTTGTTTTTCCATTCTTGTGATATTTGACTTAGAAGAATGGGCTCCAGCTCCATTCAGGAAAATATAAGAGGTAGTTCATAATTTTTTTGTGGCTGAGTAGTACTCCATGGTATACATATACCACATTTTATTAATCCTCTCATGTATTGATGGGCACTTGGGTTGTTTCCACATCTTTGCAATTGTGAATACTTCTTTACCTGTTTCCTCTCACGTCTTTTTCTCTATCTGTCCCAGGCTAGAGTACATGAAGTCCATTTGGAGTTGTCATTTTTTATCTGGAAAAACTCAGCTTGCAAGTAGATTCTACCTGGTTTTAAGTGCTTTACACAATTATGTCATAAGGGAAACCTTAAAATAAAACCAATTGCCAGATGCTTCAACATCATGGAATAGATAACTAAAGGGTTAAAACAGATACACTATTTATGAAGATCTTAAATTATTATAGCTATCACTAAACTTGCACAGATATGAGGTTTTTTGTTTTTTTTTTAAGTTATTCTGCTTTCTGGACTTGGACAATAGTTCACTAGCCTTTGGCTGGATGTGGTCATCTCAGGCCCTTTCTCTCATGTCCTTGTTTTAATTATGTATTCAATAAACATATATTAACTATCTGCAAGCACAGTAGGAAAAAAATGGTGAAGCAGGCATGGTCCAGGGTCATCAGAGTTGGGGCAGGAAAGCTAGAACAGACCACTGCTTAAAATTTGAAAAAAGGGATTAGAGATGTTGGTGATTGGAAGACTTCTAAGTATGGACAGTAGGACAGGGGCAATTGTTTTACATCTTGGAATCCATCTGGCACATAATCAATGCTCAATCAATATTTGTTGAACTAATGCACAGATAAAGCAAAAGCCTTGCTGAGGATACTAGCATAGTCATATACAATACCATTCTGAGTAAAGAGTTAAAGAGTGAAAGTTTAGTATTATGTTGCACTTCATAAATATCAGTGAGGAGAGATGGAAAATAGACTTTGCCAATATTATGGTACAATCTGATAAAATGTTAACGTCATTGCATAAAGTGCTTTATTGCTGTGTGTAATATGAACAGAAAAAGCCTGAACAATATTATCTTACATTTATAAAATGTTTACAACGGACCAAGCCCTGTTTCTGGTGCTCTGTATTATCTCATCTAATCCTCATAATGACTCTGAAAGATAGCTAATTCCAGATGAGGAATTTCAGGGAGAGATAGTTTAAATAATTTGCCCAAGGCTCTACAGGGATGAATTTGGTTTCAAAACCTAAGAAACCTGAATTTAAAGCCCAGACATCAGCCACTAGATTATACCTACTTCTCAGATATGTCAAACAAACGTTTCATAATATTTCCCCTTTTCTTTGATTGGATCACGCTGCACAGATTAATGAGGGAGACAATTTGAATCATTTATAGCAATATTTACAGCAAATAAAGGCCAATTAGTGTTATAATACAAAGAATTAATAATTTATCCAGCCTTAGATATAACTATATTTATCCATATCTTACATTTAAATAAAAACTGAAATATCTGTAAGTTTTTTTTCTGTTAATTGAAAATGTCTAGATAATTAGAAACATGCTAACTCAAATAAATGAAAAAAGAAATCAAGAATGGAAGCATTTTCACGAACCTTGTTATCAAACAATTATTATTTGTTTTCTAAATTATACAATTTTTTGCTTAACAGATTGAATTATTAGTAAATTACTTATCATAATGGATACTGTTAGTTCAGGGAGTATTATGTATTTGCAAAGATTTGCCTAACATATTATAAATTGTTATTGCTAGTATAAAAATTCTTTCTTTGAAAGAAATGGTTAGCCTGCCATTTAAGGCAACATCAGTTTAAAATAGAAATCAGCTCCTGGCTTAAGCAATTGCTCCATATTGTAGTCATTACATTCTCATCAGACAATATTACCTCCTCCTACAAAAGCTATTCTTTGATTTAACTAGCTTGAAAATGTCTAAAACCCTGTCCTGTAGAGCAATATTTTGCTGTGTGAATATGGTAACTGAGATCAGTGATTTACCTAAACTATCTGTGGTACACAGACAGACTTGAGTCTATTAGAGTTTGTGCATGTCATCAGATTAAATGTCCATGTAGGGTGTCAATTCTCGCTAAAATCCGTGGCATTAAAGAAGTCTAAATGTTAAAGATAATCTACACAACAATAGAGGTTTCTTACATACTCGTGGATTTCATCTCTCTCTTTATAATCCGCAGAATTTATCTACTGCTTCACTGAAACTCTGCTTTAGCCTATTTGATTTGCCATGTAGCCTTACCTATGGAGTTCATTTTACCAGTTTAAGCATTTCCTAAGTAGTACTGCTTCTGAGTTCAATCAAACTTCAAAGGATATTCCCTAGTTTTCCAATCTGATCACTTAGCTATGTGTGCTCTATTCAATAACTTAATGGTTTTATACATTTTAATCTCATCCTCCTCCTAGCCTTTGTCATTCCTGATTTATAAAATCGAATTGTTTTTGGCCTTTCCTCATGGAAGCTTCAACTTCCTTTTCATTAGTTTAGTTTCTCTTCCATTGACTTTTTCAGCTTCATTGTTTATTTCCTGACATCAGCAATAAGAAATATAACCTCAATTTTGAGTTCAGATGCCATATTCTTTGTTTTTTTAATAAGCAAAAGTTCTAACTTACAAAGAGAGCTATCAGTACTTTGTTAAAGTTCTGTGATATATAGTCCTTTTCTTTCACATTGAAATACATTTGGGAAAGACACAAAAAATTTCAGAAAACTTGAGAAAGTGGGAAACCCCAACACTGGGGTTTACTACAGAAGGCAGTTAAATTCAAACTTCATGATCACTTAATAGAATCTAAACAATGACGTTCATTGGGTGATCTGTTTTATTTCATACAGCCTGGAAGACAGATTGAAAAGTGAAAGCTTTAAAATTTCAAACTCCAGGATCTTTTAGATGCTAAATGATAATCTCATGGGAGATTTACCAGGGTGTATGACTAAACAGAAGGATGGTGTAGACAAGGGGCCTCGGAGTGAGCAGTAATGCTATACGAGGAATACTGCCCAAAGAGCGTTAGAAGATTCTTGACCCTGAATATTCAACCAATACCATGTAGGGGCCTGATTATAAGTAAAATTTATTCCCTGAATGCATCTATCTAATATGTTGCCTTGAATGTGTACAATGCTTATCAACTCTGAGATTATATAATTCAACAAACTTTTGTAACTCACAATTTCCAGCACAAACCTAATTTCTTTCCTTCATACATAAGGTTGATAACTTATACCACATATAAGCTACATCTTAAATGAAATTAGAATTCACTTAGCAGAGGAGATAAACAGGTGCGCCTAAATTTCAGTAAAAGGCAGAATATGGTAAATGCGTTATAGAGGTATACATAAAGGCCTGTGCGTTTCAAAGACAAAAATTCACATGGAGTTGAATAAATTTATGAAGATTTTATCATTAATTAAAAGATTAGTAGGATTTCTAAAGGCAGAATAAAAGGAGTAGTATTTTCAGGCAGGGGAAGCAGCATGAATAAAGGTGCCAAGGCATATGGCAATGAACAACAAGTCATCCACTTCATCTGGATGTTAGACGATTACTACTTGCAAGTTGGGTAGGAGTCAATCCCAGAGGCCAGGATGAATTTCACCTAACTACAAGGCCATGGGACTCTATTTAAAAAGCAAGCAGTAAAACATTTTTGTTATAACTGCCTGAGGCAAAGAGGTAGAAGAGTTGGTAGGCAGTTGGTTGTGCTTTGGCAGGAAAATTTCCAAGCGTGAAATCTTGAGGGGTAGTGGGTAGCTATTGAATGACTGCATAAATACCTCGAGATTACTGTGAACTCAATGCCCAATGCCCCTTGTCATACAAAGGTAAGGGGCTGTGGTTCTGCTGTCCTGTATTGATAACTTCAATATCAGGGACAGATGGCTTTATCAATTTGTGTGTGTGTGCATTTTATGTTTTTGTATAGTTGATTTTTATTTTTAGCTTTGAAAATATATAGATTCTGTTGCTATTGCTAAAAAACCCCCAAGAAACAAGAAAAGAAAAACAAAAACAAAACTAAAACTCTAGGAACATTTTGGGGCAATCATTTGGGTTCTTTTTGATTAAACAAACAAACAAGTGAATCTATTTGCTTATTCTCAAGAGAGTAATGTGGACTTCTAATTTTGGCTCCAATATTTTGTAAAGAGCTTGGAAGTCATCTCTCCCATTCTTATAACAAGAAAAAGTGGAACAAACTGAACGTTAACAACTTTTCTTGGCTTCATAAGAGAACTGAGACCACAGAGCAAACCATCATCACAAAATCTGGAGAGAAAGGCAAATCCAGAAAGTTATAGCTGAGATCTGCTCACCTGGAGCAGAAGCTGCATAAACTGGACTCCAATGTGACAGTGGCTTATAGCTGAGAGAGCTGCGAGACTCAGAATCTCTCTGAGAAATAGTACTTAGGGAAGCCCCAAGTCAATAGAAGAGACAAAAACAAAGACACTAGAAAAATTTGAAGCCTGAGGCACCTACAGCTACAGCAAATATTAACTACAGCCCACTTCCTGAACAGATTAATATTAAATCTCACACTAAAGGCCTATTTCCCTAAGTTTCTGTTATCTGATGCGTTATGCCCAGCTTTCAATGAAATACTCCAAGGCATGCTAACAGCCAAGAAAAAACACAATCCAAAAAGACAAAGCAGAATCAGACTGAAATATGACACAGACATTGGAATTATCAAACTAAGACTGTGATGCTTTGCCACTATTTGGCATCCTTCATCATTCCTTGAGAGATTCTCTATGCACAAATCCTGACTCATGTCTCAAGCACTAATAATTACAAAATAAGGCTCCCTTAAAAGCCACAAGTATCTGTACTAATACATACATGTACAAACATCACAAAAACCAAATTCAGAAGTATTGCAGAGAAATTGCACACCTGTTTCTCTATAGGATGGCTGTTATTTAAAGAAAAAGGCAAAAATCTATCGGGTCTAAGTTCTAGAGTATAATCTTGTAGAGTTTGCTATCCTCAGCACTTTTCCTAAAAGTTAGGGGGTGGGGGAAGGGAAAAAAGGGTGTAGAGGAAAGAGGGAAGGAAATGATGCATTAGGCATTTTGTAAAGCTAGATATGTCATCACTTTCAATGGTTTAGGAACTTGAAACAAATACAGTTATCATAGGAAAGGGTTTATATTTAATATCGTTTCCTTTGGAAACCTCTTGTTTTCCAGCTGCGATTTGTTGGTTCAGTCTGATTTATTGCTGAACTCATGAATCACGTGCCTCTCTCTTTTCCATTGATTTTAACTCTATGTCAGTGGCTGCGTGTGACATACTAGATGATAACCTCAGTCATGGGCCACAAGCCCCCGACTAGAGAGACGAATGTACGTGGTACAATCACAGGAATTCAAGGGAGCATGTAATAGCGTTTTTATTTCCCCCGAGATAGTTGTGTGGAAGGCAAGGGAAAAACACTGACGTTATTAGTGATGTATTTATAACAATTGGTACTCCCACCCTCACTTCCATTGTTGAACTGCCGTTATTTCTATAAAAATCACACTAGGCAGTTTCGAGTTTATGTAAGTGATTTATTTCCATACTTGCAAGGGTGAGAAATGGTTCTTCAAAACAAGCATTTACTTGAGAAAAATTTCACATAAGTCCTATGGGGATACAGGATAAAGAAGACAATCTAAGGCTGTTCTTAAAAAGCCTTAACATTAATTAAATAAGCTTTTCTACATAGCAAGATAGATATTGGATTAAAGTTGAGATTACTCATGACTTCAATCCACATTGGAGAATGTACATTTAAACTGGGGATTTATTTCATCCCTTTATTATAATGACCACACGTAGAGTAATAATAACTCTAGTGATCATTTTCTTGATTTTATCTTGATCATTTTTCTTGATTTTCTTGCAATCATCTAAAGATAAAGAGATTGGTTTTTATTGGATTTTCCTGTTGCATGACTAACTCAACATTTTTTAAAGATAATCATTCATTTTTAGCTCTATGAAACTTTCTAAACAAATATATCTGGTGAACTTCTAACTTTCTTAATAGTAATTAGAAAGGAGTGGATAATGATTGTGAGAGAATGCTTACCTGCTTTTATTAAATAAATATCCAAGCCTTAACTAGACTACTTAATAGTATCTTGCAAGTCACATTCAAATAATTTTGCCTTCAGGGGTCAACCAGTTCAGTTCTCCCAAAAGTCTCTGATGTGCTACACAGACGTCTTCTAGAAATGTGAAAGAGCTATTCGGTTTTGATTTAACTAGGTTTCTTTTGGGTTTGAATAGGGATTTTAAAACTAGAGTCAATGGCGGTGTGAAGATAACATGCTTGGGTTTGGGAGTCAAATAAATTTGGCTTCAAATCTCTGCTCTAAAAATAGGATCTGGCTTTGGACAACCACATAACTTCCCTGAGATCCATGTCCTTAATTTGAGCCTGGGGAGAATCACACAGTACAGTGCTTGGCACATGCAGAGCCTGCAATACCTGATATTTCTGTAATTCTCCATGTCTTCATATAATAGTGGTTTTTAAGGGGCTTTTCAAATGGATGATAGACAGTAGGAGAATCTGAAGGAATTTGTGTCTGATAGATGGCTTATATTTTCTCAGTGAAATGGGAGCTTATCAAAGAACTTTCCAATGTCTTAAAAGAATGAGATGAAGGTTTAGGATAGCTATTGTGCCCCTGTGTACATGAGTTTGGTATCTTTATTATAAAAATGCTGGCATTCTGGTTCTTTTGTTCAAATTTGGGACCTGTGGCAGTCACTTTCCTATCTTTTGCTGCTAAAAAAGCCACAGTCTAATAGTTGGTGAGATGAAATTAATAGAAGGGGAAGTCAGAGTAGCAGATATGCTTTCTTTATGGTTTATGATTCTCTGGCAAAGCCAAAGAAAATACTTTTGGAAGTAAGATACAACAGATTACTACACTGTTTTTTCATCGTATTCATTTTTTCACTCATTTATTTATCAAACACTGAACATCTATCCAGGGATATGAAGATGAAAAAGATAATATCTATACATGTCAAAAATTAACAAATACTTTTATCACTTGATTTTTAAAATTTTATTTATTTTTTAAGGCACTTAATGCAGGAGGAAAGACAAGTAAACAATTAGTGACGATATTATGCAGCCTATGATCTTATAGCATACACGACCACACTGGCATGTCACTTAGATTTCTCTTGAAGAGAAAACCTATGACAAGGAGGGAATGTAGGTGACAGCCTCCAGTTGCAGCAACCTCAGGATCTGTGGTAGCGTTTGAGTTCTTGCTACACTCTTTCTGGACATCCCCCACCAATGACTGAACATAGCAGGGGGAGTAGGGCCTGGCCACTGCCCAATGCTAAGCTCTTCTATGGGCAATCTGCAATGGACCTCCCCACTGGGATGGCTGAGACTTTGCACAGCATTTTGAAACTCTTCCTGACCAGTCTTCCTTCACTCTCTTCTAAGTTTTAGATCTGAACCACAGCCTTCAGCCTCTCCTCTTTTTCCTCTGCTCCCTCTGCCTTTTATCTTCCAGAGACTTTTCCCTCAGTAAATCTCTTCTACTTCACCTCAGTCTTGGACCTGAACTGACACACTAGGTTCTATGGAAACATGAAAACCAAAGTATCTAGCTCTGTTTAGGGAAATCAGAAAAAAGCTACTGAAATGATACTTGAAATCTGGAAGGCAAAATAAGAACCCACCTGGCAGACAAGGGGGAGATGGTGTTCCAGGCAGTTGGATGAACATGTTAAAGGGCCAGATAGAGAGCACAGGATTTGGGGGTAATTTAGGGTTTCAGGAAACAAGAGTACCTTTGACCTATTAGCAGCAGATGAGGCCAAAAGGAAGCATGAGCTGGAGATAAAGAACTTTGCTGGCCTTACTGGGAAGTTAGAACCTAATCCAGCATGGGCTGGAAGACTTTCAAAAAACTTAGTTCTTGACTATTCTAAGACATTGGTTGTTTCCAATTTCTCACTACTTTTAAACCCTGCTGTAAAGAGCAATTTTATGCATGCTTTACATTATATTTTTAGAAGTAAAATATAATTTAATGGAAATAAAATTTGTGGGAAATTTGTACAATACATAAAAGAAAAAAAATTAAAAATAAAAATCACCCCTACCTCTGAAACATAGCAGTAACCAGTATTACATTTTTGGTCTATCTCTCTTCATTTTAAAAGTAAATATATTTATATTTATTTATGACCTCTTATTTTTTTTTTTTTCTTCTGGGGTCATAGTGCTTTCCTTTTTAATTTGTAAGAGCTATTTATATACTGTGGATAGTATGAAGTGGTCTGTATTATATATACCTCTAGTTTGTCATTTGCCTTTTAATTTTGTTTTTGTTTGAACTATTAATACCAAAATTTAATTTATTACTCAATTAAATCAATATTTTATTGGAAAAATAAACATTTATTTTACACTTAATTAAAACCTTCAATAATGTAACTGTTCACTAACAAACTACTAAATTTCTCATTTTATCCTGTTTTTCATTGTTTATACATCTTTCTAATTGCATCTGGGATTGATTTTAGTGACTTTAAAAAAGTGAAGTGACTATAGAGAGGGCAGGAGTAAAAGAAAGAAAGTGAGTGGGCTTCAGACCCTAAAGTGTGCTGATCTCAGAAATTTGAATATTACATGGAAAACTACAGGGAACTATTTTCAGCATGTACACTGATTTGGATCCGATTCCATTTCATAATGTGCACCCTATAAGCAATGATAAATTAAAGGAGACAGTTACTAAATCAGAGCAAGTCATATGAAGCTATTACAATAAGCTGGGGGCTTTTATAGTATTTTGGGAAAAGAAGAAATAACAGAGGGAAAGAGCCGATAATAGACAGGATGGAGGAGTTGCCAGAGATGAGATATCAGGACTAAATGGTATCACATAAACCTGCAGGAGCAACTTTGAAGATGGGGGGAGGGGCTGTCAACAATGATAAATGATGAGTGAGAGTTACTGTATGCTAAGGGAAGAAAAGTTTTCCATTTCATCTGATAATATAGAGACAATGTCCTTACCAAAAAGGTTTCAACTGAGTGGTGAGAAATAAGGCCACATTTCAGTGCAGGTTCCTGTAACGGATATCTATGGTGGTGTCTGCTGCTATTTCTTTCATCCTTCTCTTTGGAATTGCCACCATTCATGTGGCTACCGTAGGGCTGATGTAATAGTATATGACCCCATCCCTGATCTCAGCTGACTGATTCAAGGACAAGCCCTTGAACAACTGTACCCATTTCCCCCACACAGTGATTTATCCATGTTGAGTAATGGAATCAAGCTAAACCAATGGATGTCTTTTCAGGAGATTTTAAAGCGAAACTCAGAGAATAGAGGCTAGCCTTCTCTGATGATAGAAGCTGCTGTGGACTGAATATTGTTGTACCCCCCACCCCTTCAAATTCATATGCAGAAATATTACCCCCAATATGATGGTAAAAGGAGGTGAGAGGCCTTTGGGAAGTGAGTAAGTCATAAAGGTAGAACCATCACGAATGGGATTAGTGCCCTTATAAGGAACTGAAAAGACCAAAGTTCTCCCTTTCCACCATGTGAAGACACCGAAAAGGCAGTGATCTATGAATCAGGAAAGCAGGCCTTTACCCAACACCAAATCTGCTGGCACCTTGATCTTGCACTTCCCAGCCTCCAAAACTGTGAGAAATAAATTTCTGTTGTTTATACGTCACCTAGTTTATGGTATTTTGTTATAGCAGTCCAAATGGACTAAGACAAGCTGTGTGTTGCAAAATTCAGGAACCTTGTTTCCTGCCATGAGGGAAAGCTCAACTGTATTGAGAGAAAGTGAAGCAACAGACAGAGAGATATAGAGCCCAGATGGAAAGAGAATCCAGGAAACTGAGTCTTCCATTGTTCCTAAGTCTTGGCCGCGTCCCTACCCTTCTCACACTTTGTTGGTTCACCACTTCCTTGGGTTGTAGGAGTAAATAAATTCCCCTTTTTGTCCAAGACAATTTAAATTGGAGTTTCCTTCACTGATAATTATAATAAAATGTCCTGACTACTACAACCAAGAGATGCTAGTAGTTTTCCAATAAATGAAAGCGAGGTGTGGTCAAGGGAATGTTTCCTTTAAGATGGGAAAGATTCAAGCATGTGTATGCTAAAAGGGGAAGCCAGTTGAGAGATATCTAGGAAACAGAAGAAGAATGTGTATGAGTGACAGGGTGGGGCCATTGGAGGCAAAAGGGGATCCAAAGTACAAGGGAGAGACTAACCTTGGACACACAGAGAAAGACCCCTCTTCCAGGCAGACAGAAGGAATGTTTGGGACAGGGGCATCAGGGCGTGGGGACAGATGCTAACATGTTTGTAGGTGAGAAAGGAAGTGGACAGAGGTCTTACCTATAGATCTTCATTTTCTCAAGCAATACCATTTTGTGAGTGTAAGTGGGTATAGTTAAGTAGGAAATTTCAAAAGACGTCAAAATTTGGCATAGTTGGGGAGAAGAAAGTGAAAAGGAGGCGATCGGGGATGTGAACACCAGCACCGGGTGTGCAGTGGATAGGAGATGATAATGAGTGTCCAGAGGCATCATTGTCATGGCTGCTCTGTTTTTCCAGCAGTGCTAAGCAGCCCTCTGCTTCACTAATCCAGAATTGATATTTTTAACTTAAAAAAATTAAATTAATAGACTTTTATTCTTTAGAGCAGTTTTAGGTTCATCTCAAAAATGAGTAGAAAGCTCAAAAAGTGCCTGTATACCCCCTAACCTCCTCCCCTACACATAGCCTCTCCCACCATCATCACCCAGCAGAGTGATACGTTTGTTACAACTGATGAACTACATCGATACATCATCTTCACCCAAGTCTGTATAGTTCACATTAGAGTTCACTCTTGGTGTTGCACATTCTATGGTTTGGACAAATGTATAATGATCTATATCCATCACTGCAGTTGTATACAGTAGTTTCATTGCCCTAAAAATCCTCTGTGGTCTCCTATTCATCCTTCCCTCCCACCTAACACCTGGCAATCATTGATTTTTTTCACTGTTGCCATAGATTTGCCTTTTTCAGGATGTCAAATAATTGGAATCATACAGTATTAAGCCTTCTCAGATTGGCTTCTTTCAGTTAGCAATATGTATTTAAAGTTCCTTCATATCGTTTTGTGGCTTGATAGCTCATTTCTTTTTGTCATATCAATGTATCTATTGGACCACAATTTGTTTTTCCATTCATCCACTGAAGGAGATCTTGGTTGCTTCTATGTTTTGGTAATTATGAACAAAGCTGCTACGAACGTGGTATAGGGTTTTTCTGTGGATGTAAGTTTTTGACTCATTTGGATAAATACCAAGGAGCAGAATTGTTGTATCATAGGGTAAAACTCTGTTGAGTTTTGTAAGAAACTCCCAAACTGTCTTCCAAAGTGGTTGTCCATTTTGCATTCCCACCAGCAATGAATGAGAGTTCCTGTTGCTCCATATCCTTGCCAGCAAGAGTTGGTATTTTGAGAAAGGGGTTGGGGTTGAGAAAGTATCTCAATGGTGCCCAGGTGAATCACTGTAGGGAATGTAATCAGGAGATAGCTGGTTGGGAAAAAATGAGGTGCTTGGTAGCTGGATGAGGTGGAAAAGTAACTGAAAGTCAACAGAGTGAGAGAGTTTGTCAAGCACACATCAAGGATGATCTTCTGGAAAAATCAACGTGAGCGGGTGGACTGAGAAAAAAAATTGAAGTCAAAGAGGTAGGAGGAAAATAAGAAGAAAAGTGTGAAGGTTGCCAAGGAAGAGTTTACCAAAAAAAGGGAGCTGAGGAGCATTTGTGAAATTGCTTGTAGGAGGCACTCTAAGACTATGCAGAAGTTTTCAAAGTAGCTAATTCATACAGATTTTAAGGTTGTTTACAATTTTTGCTAGATCTTTGTCTATTTAAGTAGCCAAGTCCTCAAGAAAAGCAAAAAGGTTTGTAAACTCACACACAAAAAGCTAATTGAACCCAGTAGAATTTAAAGCACTACAATGTTTAGTGTTTTTAGAGTGAAAATATTCTGAGTGAAGAAAAATTTTAATAAGGACAGAGACCTTCTTTTAGATAATGTGTGTTTTTAAGTAGAAATCCAATTTTATCCTTAATCTCATGATGTCCTGGACTTAAGATGTTGTTTATCCTATCAAGGGGCCCTTGTCTTTGCTCTGTAGATTGATATTGTACACCCTGCTACATTGCTGATGTTCATGGATTTGCCCTGGAGGCCTTGGCCCCAGGCAAACTGCATTCCTTTGAGGTTAACACCAGCAGGGCCTTATGGAAAGCATTGTGCAGGGACAGTGGCCACCGACTGAGTAATTGCTTAGGGCATCAGCCAGCTCACCGCTTTCTGGGCAGCCTGAGTCCTCAGCAGGCAAAAGCATCGCAAAAGACACTGGATTGCAAATTGTGAGAGAAAAGAAAGGAGAACATTCATCTTATATTTTTCAACATCTTTGTCACTTAGTTGTTTATCCTAAGAAATACTTTGAACCAACATAAAATTAAGCAATACCTCAAAATAGCAAAATTTATCAAGTTTGGTTTAGAGTTAATGTCAAGAACTAATTTTGAGGCAGCAAAGACTCTGTTAGGTCCTTTCATTTTGAATGTTCAAATTACCAATTCCCAAGAAATTGACACCATTAGGTTGGACAAATTAAGCAAATACCACCGACTTAAGATGAAAGATATGCATATTATACATGTATTTTTAAAGATTGAAATATATAAATACATTTCATAATCCATTTACCTTAATATCCAAAAATAAAACAATTATTCAGGGAAATTAATCAGTCTTAAAAGACTAATAGAATTGGAATGAATGGAAAGGAGAAGAATTTTCCATCTACAACAAGAATGAAGATGGCATCTTTAGAAAAATAAGGAGACTGGTCTTTCTAGTATATGTTAGGTTAGAGAGCAGGAGTGAAAGGAATAGTTTGGGCCAATGGGTGGAACGTAGGGTCCATATAGAATGCCCTTGGATGGTATATGCCAGTTGGATGCCATAAAGATTCTAGTGGTCTATGTCTCTGCTCTTGTGCCATGCTCTATGCTCTATGTCAAAACAGTACTGTGTTGTTTTGGATGGGCACGGTTGTAGCTCTGACTCAGGTGGTGCAAAGCCTTGTAATACTGCCTGAAGTCTGGTAAATTGATGCC
This sequence comes from Propithecus coquereli, assembly GCF_000956105.1. Lineage (NCBI taxonomy): Eukaryota > Metazoa > Chordata > Mammalia > Primates > Indriidae > Propithecus > Propithecus coquereli. The sequence goes on along the minus strand of NW_012136414.1, from coordinate 3,534,561 downwards.
TCCCAATTTGTTCTTTTTGCTTAAGGTGTTTTTGGCTATGTGAGGTTTTCTCTGGTACCAAATGACGTGTAAAAAAAAAATGGTGAACTACCTGTTGGATTATCCTGGATGAACTGGGAGCCCATTCTTCTAAGTGAAGTATCACAAGAATGGAAAAGCAAACACCATATGTACTCGCCATTAAATTGCCTACAAAGGTGTTAAGCAAAAGAATCACTTAAACTCCATAACCTTTATATTTCCAGCCTATAATTTGAGGATAATAATAGTATCTATCCCAGAAGGCAGTTGTGAGATTTAATTTTATAATACATATAAAATCCTCAGAAAACCTTGAATGGATAGTAATTGCTCAATAATTATTTGCAACTTTTATTTGCTAGTGAATAATCCTGGATGAATTCCCTGTACGTATGCTTTCTTGTGGCTTTGTTGTTGTCCACTCATACTCTAGTGTACATTTTATAGAAAGAACCATATATTTTAGCAGTATCCACAAATTTGGGTAATTTTGGAAAACTAGACCGGGGCATACTAATCAGGAATATCTACTTACAACCAATGAGTGTTGGTCCCTCAAAAGGAATCACACAGGAGGGTTATAAATTGATTCAAACCAAGGCTACTTTTTTGTTTTTCCTTTACTGTTAGAATCTGTGACAAATTCTTTTAAAACATTTGAGGGATAGATTCAATTATTTAAAAAGGTAAGAGCCACATGGAGTTTATTCCATTGACTAAAGCTGGGATTAATATTTTGGACCAATAATGAAGTGTGCATGTGCATTAATAAGTATCAACCTCTTACAGTATATTAGAATCACCTGAGAAGTTTTGGAAACTACAATTGCATAGAGATTTCATATAACAGTGTATCAGAGATTCATAGTCAGTTGTCTGGAGAGAGAGAAAAGACATGTATATCTTTAAAAATACTGACAGGTGAATCTGATTGATAGCCCAGAGGCCCTTACTCCATTGCTTTAGTACAATTAAATTAAAATGTTCAGGTTGAAATATTGACATCAGTCATTTCCCTGGTTATTTCAACATGCACCCAACATTGAGAACCTTTGCTTTATATAAATGAGACTAAACCACATCTGAAGATGGTCTCTAAAATTTTGAGCAATGAGTCAGTTTCAGGTGACTACTTTGAAGGAATAACATCACGTAGATGTAAAGGTGTATGTTCAAATGTGTTTGCTAAGATACCACCCTCTTCTTACTTCATCATATTTGCTCTGAGCAACTTGAGTGGGATGTGGTGTAGAATATGTATTTACAAGGTGGTGGGCAGGTTACTGCAGTTGAAGCACAATCTTGGAGGGCATAGCATTGTTTGGGGGACGAGGAGAGTGGAGGTGAGGAGGAGGGAGTACATGATCCTCCACCAGTATGCTTGAATTCTTGAGGGATTATGGGAGATTGAAATATAGCGTGGACCATACAGCTCCTCCTATGCTCAAGTATCTTTTCTGTCATCCTTCATCATTACTTGAAAGTCACACTGAGTTGGTAGTACCCTTGTGACTGGTGATCTTAAATTTTTGGCTCCCAGAGTTGGTCTCATGAATAATTGGAGACAAAGGACTAAAATCAAAGAGAAAAAGCAAATAAAGTAATGGAAGAGAAAAAGCAAATAAAGTAATGAAAGAGAAAAGAGAACTTGATGAGAGATGAATCAACATTGTTACCATACACATGATTAAGTACCCTTGATTATGTGAGCACCATTTCTTCTAGTCAAATGATTTTAACCCCCACACCTCCCTTGCCCCTGTCTTAGGCATTTCTGAAAATCTTCTGAGAGCTAAGGACATCCACTCAGAAAAATGTGCATGTCCACACACACAGGTTAAGGTTTTGTTTGTTTGTTTGTTTCTTTTACAATCCTCTTGAGTCATGACTAGACTATTTAGGATTACACAAATCCAAATCGTTGGTTACTTCTCTGTCTCACTTCAGCTGTGGAAAGCATCGAGAGTCAAGAATATTTTGATCTTAGCTCTTGCAAAAGGTAGGCATTAGGGATAAGCACGAACATTAGGTTAAAAAGACTTTTCATACTTCATTTAAATCAGTTATTTCTTCAGAAGGGTACAAATGACCAAGAATTCTGCTGTTTTGCTGTAGGCAGAGTGTTCAAAGCTTAGAAAAGGGGGAGGAAACAGTAAAGTATGGTGAGAGGAAAGAAGAAAGATATGGGAATAATTGAAGAACTGGATGGAGGCTTAGGAAATGCAATTCTGCTATTGTTCAGAACTCCTAGAGACCCTATGATCATTTTAATTTGACCTCAAGTTTCCATAACCTAGGTAACAATCAGAAGAGCAAAGATAAATTAAAATTTTTCTTTCCAAACATCTTCTGTTCCTTCAGATCCTTTTGTGAAAAGTAGGAGCTATTAATATAAGGAATAGTCAGATTATTGATTTTCATGTGTTGGGAATAGTGTGCCTGGAATCATTACACAAGTAAAGAAAACACGAGCAGGGGAAATATGAAGACTTATCTATTGAAAATGGATTCTTAAAATTAACCAAGAAAGCCTGTAGTAAAGAAAATAATAGCATTTCTTGATTATAATGTTTTTTTCTAGGGCTCAGGAATACTCCATCCTTCAGGATGCAGGGGTCATCCACTTTGTCCTCCCAAATTCTTTGGCTTGCTTAGTTGGGTGGAGTTGAAGGGGTGCTCCTCCTTTCTGCCCCCCCGAAAGCATTCTATCCTTCTTAAGTGTTTCACAAACTATACTACCCCAACATAAAATGTGTATCTTTCTCCCCTACTGCAGCATGAGCTTCTTTGCACTTCCCCCTACCCTGTGTCTAGAGTAGTGCTTAGTACATAGTAAATGCTCAGTAAATGTATCTGTTGAATGAATTGATCTGAATTTAGATTTTAATGATAAAACATGACTAATTCTAAAAAGCCTTTCTCAAAATGATCTTATTCAGAATGCACAAAAATAACTGAACTCTTAAGAAATGAAATGCCAATTTTAAATAAAAACGTGGGAGAAATGTCCATGGATGTCCTTTTGGATCCTTTTTCTCATAGTCTCCTAAAAATAAAATTTAGAACTTTTACGCAATTGGTCTTTCAACATAGATAAGCATAGATCTATCTGGGGTTGTTGTAACAGTAAAATTATTTTTCTATCTTTCATATTTATGTTTTCTTTTAAAAATATCTGGCTGAAATGGTGACATTTGTGCAGTGAGCTACATACATATTGGAATAGTATTATGTAACCCTAAATAGTTTGAATTCCCAAAGGGACAGCAAAGATTTTTTTTTGGATGACATGCCTCATTAGTCAAGACTCTTAGCAAATCCTCTAAATAATATATCCGTTAACAATTGTGGCTTAAAAAACGTTGGTCGAAGCATTTTCCATAAGAACTGGAACAAGACAAGGTTGCCCACTGTCACCACTTCTGTTCAACATAGTACTGGAAGTCCTAGCCAGAGCAATCAGGCAAGAGAAATAAATTAAGAGTATCCAAATCAGGAAAGAAGATGTCTAACTATGGCTTTTTGCAGACGTTACAATCTTATATCTAGAAAACTCCAAAGATTCCACCAAGAGACTCCTGGAATTGATAACAGTCAAGCTGAGAATCAAATCAAAGACTCAATACCATTAACAATTGCTACAAAGAAAATAAACTACCTAGGAATATACTTAATCATGGAGGTGAAAGATCTCTACAAAGAGAACTACAAAACACTGGGAATGAAATCACACATGATACAAACAAGTGGAGAAACATATCATGCTCAAGGATTGGTAGAATCAACATTGTTAAAACAACCACAATGCCCAAAATGATTTACAGATTCAATGCAATTCTCATCAATATACCAACATTGTATTTCACAGATCTAGAAAAAATAATTTTACACTTCTGATTGAACCAGAAAAGAGTCCAAACAGCCAAAGCAATCTTAAACAAAAGGAACAAATTGGGAAGCATCACAATATCAGACTTCAAACTATACTACAAGTCTATAGTAACCAAAACAGCATGGCATTGGCACAAAAATAGAGACATAGACCAACGGAACAGAACAACAAACCCAGATATAAAACTATCCAGATACTGTCAACCAATCTTCAACAAAACAGGCAACAATATACACTGAGGAAAGGAAACACTATTCAATAAATGGTACTGGGAAAATTGGATAGCCATATGCAGAAAAATGAAACAGGATTCATATCTTTCACCACTCACAAAAATTAATGTAAGATGGATAACAGACTTAAATGTAAGCCATGAAACCATAAGAATTCTAGAAGAAAATGTTGGAAAAACTCTTCCAGATATTGGTCTAGGCAAAGAATTTACGAAGAACACCCCAATGGCAATCACAGCAACAACAAAATAAATGGGACCTGATCAAATTAAAAACCTTCTGCACAGCCAAGGCAACAATCATTAGAGAAAACAGACAACCTACAGAATGAGAGAAAACAATCACAAGTTTTATTAAGTTCTATGAAAGAAATAAAGCAAATGTGTGCTGGGGATGAAGGGTAGCAGATATTGTTCTTAAACAGGGCCATTAGTCCACGACTTTGGTCACACAGTCAGCTGGTCATTGCTGAGTCAGATCATACTCATGTCTTCTGCCTCCCAAGCTGGTGCTGTGTCAGCTGCTTTATTCTGATATATGGGCAAAATTATGCACTATCCCTTAGAAAGAAGTTAGGCGATTTGGGAAATGACTTTAATTCTTTCAGGACCCAGAATGCTCTTGAAGCTGGACAAACAGGCAGTAGTAACAGGAGGCTGGCTGACTTCCATCGCCCTCCCACAATCTGGGAGAGACTTAGAGTTACTTTGGTCCTTGGTATTGTGAGGAGACATCTTATTGGTCTCTAAATTAGGAGAGAGTTTGAAAACTGTTTCACAAGAAGCACTGAGTTTTGTTTCAATATTGTGGTACCAGAGTCCCTGTTAGTTATATAACTGCAACATAATTGGATCTTCTGTGTCATTGCCTCTATTTTTTAAATATTAAATTTCATTAAGCATTTTTCATGTAACCATAATATTTTCAGGTAAGAACAGAAGACAAAGTATTTATTTCTAAAGTTAATTCTGCAGCCCAGTCTATGGTTGAACTGGAAAGTTTGAAGCTAAATTTGCACACTCAAGATTGCTGTTTGCAATCTTTGCAAAGACCGTTTGTTCTTTCCCAACAGAGTAGGGAAAGCAGCTGAGCAAAATGGAATTTCAGTTTTTCTAAAGGGTAGTGATAACAGCAAGAGTTTGGTACAATTATGTCTATTTACTCGTCCCAACACTTGGTTACCTCCCTCGTGACCCTGTGCAGCCTGAGGTAATGCATTCTGCATGGTAGCTTGGGTCTGAGAAGGTTCTAAGTACTTGCTGACAATAATGCATTGTGTTTCATTATTTATCACACTGGGGTAACGTGAATCTCTCTGATGTCCACTGCAGGCTGATCTGAGGCCCCTGTTCACAAGGAAAGTCATGAGGAACCCTTGTCCTACTTTCAAAGCCTTCCCTGCCTCCACTATTCCCATTTTATTCAGTGAGGATAATGTCCTTATGACTGGCAATGATTATCTTGTATTCTAGAGCTTGACTCTGCTTTAGATTAGTGCCTTTGCTATACATGATGTACCTTGTGTTATCACAAATTTGGGATACTTGCTCCGGAAAACTTTAACAACTTCAAAGTGAAAGTGGGCAGCTGAAATCTTTCTGTGAGGTCAGCTGCATTCCACCAACACCAGAAGCCTGCACATATCTAGCATTGTAAATAAATAAGAGACGTGATGTTTGCAAAAACGTGGTTTTCCTTGACCTGTGCAAAATCGATTGGAATGTTTCTGTAACATTCCCATTTGCCTTTTCAAGCTGTGGATTAAGGCAAAATTGCAACACTTTTCAGGAACTGATGTCTCCATTTTCTAGTGGATTTGTGCAACTCATTAAGATAGCTTGATGAGGAAGCTTAGGGAAGAACATTTGTTTGATTGTAAACTTTTCTAAGATTGACGTTGGAATGAAATATTTGTGGGCATACTTATTGAGCTTGGGTGTTTTTAGCTATAGAGAGTTTAAATTCTAGACCCAGTAAAATACAAGGAATGTTGAATGTAATAAACAAAGATTCTAGAATATTCCAGCATAGTGGTGGTATTTTCTAGGGGAGCTATAGAGTGTACTTCAATAAGTGTAAGTCAATTGTGGGAGTGTAGATTGTTCCTTAGTCACAGGAATCAGCTGAGGAGTCCCCTGTTGATGCAGCAGAAGTCATGGCAGAGTCTTAGGTTTGAGACAGGCAAGATATGTGAGGAGGGAGGTGGGGAGAGAGTGAATTGCTAAGCTGGAGAGTTCAAGGCATACCTGAGAAATGTCCCAGGCTCTATGTATAGCTAGGAGAGAGAAGGATGACCTGAAGGGTCCCCCTGTACTCTTGCTACCTCTACAGTCAATTCTTGATGCCCCAGCCAGCAAGACCAAATAAAAATCGAAGTCAGTTCAAGTTGTTTCCCTACTCAAGACTTTCCAATATCTTCCAGTAACTGAAACAGTCCAAATGTATTTCCAAATATAATTTGGAAGGTAAATGCCATAAAATTCCTGACTCTTTGCAATTGTCTAAAAGGCCCTAAATGGTCTGTCCTGACAAGCTGTCCAACCTCCTTTCTTACTCAATCCCTCAGTCCACTCGAGCCACTCCAGCCCTGCTGCAGATCCTTAAGCATGCTGTGCTTACCCCTTTCACGGGGTCTTCCTCTTGTTGAACCTCCTCACCTGTTCTCACCTCTCCAGACTGAAATGCTCTACCCCAGAAGTTCGCCTGTCTTGGTCCCTCAATTCATTGACATTCTGCTTCTCGAGGCTTCTCCTTAGAGAGGACTTCCCTACACACTCTCTAAAATAGTCTCTCCACCCCTTAACTCTCTGTTCCTTCACGCCAATTTATTTACTTACATCACTCTCCTCTCCCCCCAGGTTTGTTGAGGTATACTTGGTATACAAAAAGCTGCAAACAATTTGGTCAGTTTGGACAAATGTATACACTCATCTTACCATCATCATAAGCCAGGTAATAATCATATCCATCACCTCCAAAAGTTTCCTTGTAACCCTTTGTGTTGTTTTGTTTATGTAATAATGACATTTAACATGAGATATATCCTCTTAACAATTTTTTTTTTTTTTTTTTTGAGACAGAGTGTCGCTCCGTTGCCCTGGGTAGAGTACAGTGGCGTCATTGTCATCACAGCTCACTGCCACCTCAAACTCCTGGACTCTAGTGGTCCTCCTGCCTCAGCCTCCCAAGTAGCTGGGACTACAGGCATGCACCACCATGCACAGCTAATTTTTTCTATTTTTAGTAGAGATGGGGTCTCACGCTTGCTCAGACTGCTCTGGAACTCCCGACCTCAAGTGATCCTCTCGCCTCAGCCTCCCAGAGGGCCAGGATTACAGGTGTGAGTCCCTGCACTTGGCCCCCTCTTAACAAATTTTTAAGTTCACAATATCTTATTAGTAATTGTACATACTAGGTTGTACAGCAGTCCTCTGGAATTTACTCATCTTGTATAACTATAAATTTATACCCATTGACTAACAACTCCCCAAACCCCCCACCTCCCATCCCCTGCTCACACCATTCTATTGTCTATTTCTACACCTTTGACTATTTTAGATGCCTCTCACGTGTAGGAGGAATCATGTAGTATTTGTCCTTCTGTGACTGACTTATCTCACTTATCATAATGTCTTCTGGATCCATCAGTGTTGTCATAAATGATAAGATTTTCTTCTTTTTTAAGGCTGAATAATATTCCATTGTATGTTCATAACACATTTTATTTGTCATTCATCTCTAATGGACATTTGGGCTGTTTCCATACCTTGGCTATTGTGAATAACACTGCAATGAACATGGGAGTGCGGATACCTCTTCAAGATCCTGATTTCAATTCTTTTGGCTGTTTGCCTAGAAGTGGGATTGCTGGCTCATATGGTAATTCTACTTTTAGCTTTTTGATGAACCTCCATACTGTGTTCCATAGTGGCTGCACCATTTTACATTAGCAGTGAACAAAACTTCTAATTTCTCCACAACCTTTCCAACACTTGCCGTATCTCCTTGTGGTTTCAATTTGTATTTTCCTGATGATATGTGATGCTAATCATCATCTTTTCATCTTATGTGTTGGCCATTTGTATGTCTTTTTTGGAGAAATGTCTCTTTCAGTATTTTGCCCATTTTTAACCTAATTATTATTATTATTATTATTTTGTTATTGCGTTGTTGGAATTCTTTATGTAGTTTGGATATTAACCCTTCATCATACATAAGGTTTGCAAATACCTTCTCCCATTCCATAGTTTGCCTTTTTACTCTGTTGATTGTTTCCTTTGCTGTGCAGACATTGTTGCAATTTGTTGTAGTCCCACTATCTAGTTTTGCTTTTGTTGCCTGTGTTTTTGGTGTCCTATCCAAGAAACCATTGTCAAAAACAATGTCAAGAAGCTTTTCCCTTAAGTTTTCTTCTAGACGTTTTAGGGTTTCAAATTTTACATTAAAATTTTTAATCAATTTTGAGTTAATTTTTGTGTAGGATGAAAGATAAGGGTCCAATCTCATTCTTCTGCAGTGGATATCCAGTTTTCCCAAGCCCATTTATTGAAAAGACTGTTCTTTCCCCATTGTATTAATATATTCTTGGC
>NW_012136414.1:3522170-3524261 GCF_000956105.1 Propithecus coquereli | reverse complement strand
AAATTTAATGTTTTCATTTTATTTTTAAAATAGTCATTATAATCAGTTCAATTAAGTGTACAGAATAGCAATAGTAGTGTCAATAAAAATAAAACAATTATTTTTACATCAAGTGTGCTTCATTTTCTCCACAGATAGTTTTAATTAATTTTAAATAAATAAATAGAAAATCTGTGGGCATGGGGCCTCTTCCTTTGGCTTGTGCCACACTTGAGAAACATGCCTCAGATGACTTCATTATGGAAAAAAATTGGTTAGATCAAAAAGAAAATTGTTAGATGAAAGGGTAACTACTTGGGAGATTTAAATGGAAAGTTACGAGCTAAAAGAAAGGAGAGGAAATCCACGCACTACTTCTTGCCATATGTTAGAATTTGGATGCATTTGATGAACTGGAGGTTAAATAGTGTCTGAGAACTTTTAAAGCCATGGGCTTTGCAACATTCCCAGATGACTCAGCATGGGAAACTTCAAGTCCCTGTAAGCGTGCAGGGTGTTTTGGGAGCAGCAAAACCCTGCTAGCTTCTGAGCTTTATGGGAGAAAACAGTGAGTATGGAAGATGCTTGCTCCCTGAATTGGAGAGAACAGAAATGTCCTGAAAAGAAAAGGAAGGGGAGGTTCAGTAAAGAGAACCTTACTACATGGAGCTATTTAGTCATAGCAAAAGTTCTAAATCTTTAATGACATGAATTGTTGGTATAGATTATGAAGAATGTACACAGATATCTAAGACTACCTGATATGATTGATTGGAATATAAAACCATTTAACAGTGTAATGAGAAGTCAAGAGATTTGGAGCCTGGAAGCCTAGATTTGAATCACAGATATCACTTGCTTGTTGTTATTGAAGTATAATATACATACAAAAAACTGCATAAATGGTACAGTTCAATGACTTTTCACTAGGGAGACATATGCATGTAACCAGCACTCACTGAAATCCAGAATCAGAATATTAGCAGCATCTCAGAAAGCCCCCTTGTACACACTTCCTGTTACTGGCTCCCAAGGGTAACCAGACTCCTGAACTTCTAACACAAGATTCATTTTTGCTGATTCATCATTACTTTATATGATTAGAATCATTCGATACTGACTCTTCTGTACTTAGTTTATCTTGCTCAACATTATGTTTGTGTTATTTATTCATGTTGCTGTGTCTAGCTATAATCTATTAGTTTTCACTGCCAAATTATATTCTATTGCATAAATAGATGTAATTTATATACTCTACACTAGATGGAAATCTGGACTGTTTCCAGATTTGGGTTATTCTCAATAGTGTTGCTAGGAACATTCTCGTACAAATCTTTCTGTGAACATCTGAATCCATTCGTATTTGTCAGCTAGGGCTGTCATAACAAAACAGCAAAGACTGTGTTGTTTAAACAACAGAAATTTATTTTCTTGCAGTTCTGGAGACTGGATGTACAAAGTTAACGGGTCAGCAGGTTTGGTTTCTCCAGAAGCCTCTCTCCTTAGCCTGTAGACAGCCACCCTCTCACTGTCCTGGCACAGTCCTGCCTCTGTGCCAATGCTCCTGGTGTCTCTTCCTCCTCTTATAACGACACCATTTCTATTAAATTAGGGCTCCACCTGTATTACTCAGGTAATATTAATTACCCCTTGGAAGGCCCTATCTCCAAATAAATACAATCACATTGGAGGTTAGGATTTCAATGTATGAATTTTGGGAGATCACAATTCAGTCTATATAACAGCATTGTTTTGTGGTTTATACACTTTGTAAATGCTGGGTCATTGAATTTGAGTACATTCAGATTTAATAGATACTGACAGTTTTCCAAATTGGTTGAACTGATTTGCATTTCCAACAGCAGTATATAAGGGTTCCAGTTACTTCATGATCTCAGTAAATACGGTATTGTGTTTTTGCATTTTGGTGTGTATGCACGTGCTGTATCACCATGGTTTAACTGCTATTTCCCTGATGATTATTGAAATTGAATACTATTCATATCTTTGTTAGCCACATGAATATCTTCATTTGTAAAATGTCTGTTCAAAACTTTTGGCCATTTGTTTATTCCGTTGTCTACCATTTTCTTTTTTCTTTTTTTTGGGGGG
>NW_012136414.1:3482734-3522120 GCF_000956105.1 Propithecus coquereli | reverse complement strand
GCAGCTATTATAAATGGGGTTGCCATCTTGATTTCTTTCTCAGCTTGGTTGTTATTGGTGTATAGAAATGCTACTGATTTTTGTACATTGATTTTGTATCCTGAGACTTTACAGAAGTTGTTTATTAAATCTAGAAGTCTTTTCGAGGAGTCTTTAGGCTTTTCTAGGTATAAGATCATATCATCAGCAAACAGAGATAATTTGGTTTCCTATTTTCCAATCTGGATGCATTTTATATCATTCTTTTACCTGATTGTTCTGGCTAGGACTTCCAAAACTATATTGAATATAAGTGGTTAAAGTGGACATCCTTATCTTGTTCCAGAACTTAGGGGGAATACTTCCAAGTTCTCCCCATTCAGTATGATGTTGGCTGTAGGTTTGTCATGTATGATTTTTATTATTTTGCAGTATGTTTCTTCAGTGCCTATTTGTTGAGGGTTTTTATCATGAAGGGATGCTGAATTTCACTGAATACTTTTTTTTCATCTTTTTTTTTTTTATTTCAGGGTATTGTGAGGGTACAAACTTTATGTCTTTGCCTCACCCAAGTGTGGGTTAAAGGCATGCCCTTCTTATTGATTTGTAGGAGTTCTCTTTTATCCTAGAAATCAAATATTCTTTGTTGAATATATGTCTAGCAAATATCTTCTGCCAGTTTATGTATTTCCTTTTCAGTCCTTAATCATGTTCTGATTAATATAAATTTTTCATTTTAACAGGGAAATTTAATTTATAACTTTTTCTTTTATGGCTAGTAAATTTCTTACCTTATTTAAGTAATCTTTTCTTTGTTTAAGTTTATGAAAATTTTTTCATTCTTTAAAAACAGTTTTATTATTTTACTTTCACATTTAGATCTGCTATACATCTAAAATAGAATATAATACTGGTTTTTGTATGGCGTGAGGTTGGGGAAGGGGTCATGATTCCCTGTTTTCCATGTAGATGTTCAAGTAACACCAAATCATTTATGTAAAAAGTCCATCTTTCCCTGCTCCACTGGTGACGGTTCTAATTATAGGTCAGTTTCTGGATGTACTTTTCTTTTTCATGGTCTCTATGTTTATCCTTAAGCCAATATCACACTTTTTAAAATATAACAGCTTTATAATATGGCTTGACTTCTTGTAGTAATCTTTCTCCAGGGCTATTCTTGGCCCTTTGCATTTCCAAATACATTTTAGAATTAACTCATCAATTTCCACAAAATACTTGCTGGGATTGTGGTTGAGATTACACTGAATTTATACATGAATTTAGGAAGAACTAGTATTTTAAAACTATTGGGCCTTTGAATGCATAAGCATGGTAATCTCATTATTTATTTAAATCTTCCTTTGATTTCTATCAGTCAGTTTTGTAGTTTTCTATATAGCAGTCTTGTACGACTTTTATTAGATTTATTCCTAGATGTGTTATGATTTTTCTGTGTTACTGTAAATTAGTCAAGTGTTTTAATTTAGGATTTTCCATCCATACATCTACATGTGGGTATTTTTAGAATTTTGAATAATATCGATCCAATCTTATCGAATCATAATGATCAAGCAGTGTCTTCATTCATTCCTTCATGCATTTCTCTGTTGAATAAATCATTTATTGCATGCCTTTTGTATGCTGGGCACAGTGCAGATGCTAGGCACACAAAAGTAAGGCAGTCTTTGCTCTAGAGGAGTTAACAGTTCATGGTTAAACAAACAATAGCAATACAGGTGACAAGTCGAAGAGTTATGACAAGTAAGAAACTCAGAATGATGCTCAGGAATTATCAGAATAATCACAGAACTCATATTGAGAAGTAGTATCAGCACAATCAGTTCACAAGGGAACAATAAAAACAAACTGGAACGCTTGAGCAAAATGAAGGATGGTGTGAACGAAATTAATTCATTATTTTATGTTTAAATCTTTAGCTGAAGCAAATAAAAACTGTAGGAACTCACAGAATCACATACACCAAGTTGGTGCTAAATTAAACTCAAACAAGAAGGTAGGGGCCTGGGAGCTCTATGTGATCTGTGTTGCCCTGATTTACGGGGTTTATGAGGAATAGAAGCCGTAAACATAAATACAAGTGATCTCCTCCAGACTGGGGCCACAGAAAAAGGGGTCTATTTAGGTCACCAGGAGGAATTTATCTGGAAGCACTGGGATGGGAACTGAGACAAAACTAGCCCCATTATTTATTTATGAAGTTGCTGTAGAAAGTATGGATCCTTTTGTTTTCCAGAAGGGCTATAAACAAAATTCTGCTCTGTTTGTATAAAGGATACCATTGAATTTTTTTTTAAGTAGACAGTTAGGAATAAAGGATGGTTTGATTTAGAATATGTGTCTGTATTATACCTTATCTAAGGAGAGTTATGGTGCTCGTTGACATTGGCAAAGTCAAGACATTGAAGCAAATGTAAGAACAATGAAACCAAGAAAATGAAGGTACAGGGATTGGGTAGGGAGGATTCTGAGTTTCCACTAGTTCTGAAAAGTATGTCTAATCTAAACCAGAGATAAGTCAATACAGAGTAAGGAGTTTTGAACTAAGATTCTGAACTAGTCTTAGTTTTTACACATACCAGTGGCATTATCTTTTAAGCTACTTCACTCCTCTGGCTCTCAGTTTCTAAATAGAATGCACTGTTTTCCTTCCATAGCAACTCACATAACAATTGTGCTCAATAAATATGAGATACATGAATGAATGTATAGGAGATAATGAGTTCTAGGTGGTGTTTCTTGGGCCTTCTTAGTTTTCTTGCTCTACATATTTTCTTTAAACAATCTTACGCTCTCCTGTCACTTAAATGTTATTTCTGCTATTGACTGCCAAACTAGAAATCCATCCCAGATTATCCTTTGAACTGTAGGTATACATACCTACTTTTTTTTTTAACTGAACATCTCCAATTGGATACTCCACACCTAAAAACTTACATGCCTACTCTGAACTCATTGATTTTATCTCTCTCCAACTTGCTTCTCCTCCTGTGCCCCTACTTTAGTTAATGGCATTCAGCGACTGACCCAGCTGCCCAATATAGACATGACCACAATTTCCTAAAAAGTGCTATCTCCTAAATATCTCTGGGGAGCAACCATTACTCTCTCTGTTTATATTCCCACAATCCTTGTTTAGGTCACCAAAAAATGGCCTAAACAACACCAGCAGACCTTCGAGTCAGTCTCTCTGATTTTAGAATATTCCCTTTGACTTGATTGCACTATTTCACACAAAGTGATCTTTTACAAATAGAACTCAAATCCCATCACTCTCTGCCTGAACTCCATCAGTGATTCCACTTTGCCTCAGGGATATAGCGTAAACCCCCTAAGATGGTTTAACATCTTCATGGTAGACCCCTGCTTTCCCTTCCAGCCTCATTTCTCCCAGAAATTCTAGATCAAATTCTATCTCCCGCCAGACAGAGCTGCTTTTTCCTCTGTGCTTTATGCTCTGCTTTCCTGACCCTGAACATGATGTTCCCCTGGCCTAAAGTGCCTCCTCCTTCCACCCAGGACTCACCTCCAGCTTCTTCACATGACAATATCCTTGCCATCTGTAAGGTTTCAGCTTAGAAATCATCTCTTCAAAGAAATCTTTTCTGATTGCTTCCTCCCCTAAGTCATCCCCATGGCTGCCATCACTCCCTGTCCTTATTCTACTACAGCACTTTTCTCACTGTGCTGTGTTGTCTAATTAATTGTCTGATTTCCTCTACTAGATAAAAAAACTTTGTGAGTACATGAATGCTTATGTGTCCGGTTCACATTCATTGTATGTGTTTAACTGCCTGGTTCAGAGGAGATAGATTATTAATACATATTTATAAAATAAGATTACTATGTTGCAAGATTAAAGTACTGTAACAAAAATTTAAGTAGAAAGGCATAGAGACAGAGTCAATAGTTTAAATTTAATTGACAGGGGAGGAGGAATGGAGAAAATGAGAGCCTGGAGATACTTCAGAGAAGTGCGTTTTTATATGACGTCAGAATGAAAAAGTTGTGCTTTTTGTGTGGGATTTTGGGAACGAACCAGAGCATGGCTCTTTCACTGATGCTGCTATGATATATGTTCTAGGGATAATGATGAGAGCTGTGACCTGGAAAAATGGACTTTTGGGAAAATATCTTAAAATTTGTGGTGTTACACAATAGAATATGAGGCATCTTGCCTAGTGAATAAGGCTCTACAGAAAACTTCCAAAAAGAGGCTACGTCTACAGTAGTTGTTTAGAGGAAACTTTCTAATACTGGCGTGTATATTCTATGAATGCTGTTTTCTCCAAATACATTTTGAAAACAAAGTTTTCTAATTCACTACGTTTATACAGGTATGCAAGACTCTGAGCTGCTGAATGGGAGAAAGTTTTGGGAAGCAGAGAAAGCACTCAGGACCAAGCAGTAATAAGCAAAAGATTTGCCTGTGAGTTTGTTTTATTTCTAGTTTAGGGATAGGGTGGTGAAGGGTCTTCATGACTAATAAGAAAGCTGCTTTTCTCCCCTGAAGCATGTTCTGTTAGAGAAATTTACATATAAAAAGATGGTGTTGGTCATAAACACAATATTCACTCTGCTCTCCAGGAGAAAGGTCTGTTCTGACTTGTTTAAGGAGCTGTCTTTTTTTTTTCCCTCATTTCCACCCCTTAGGATGGAAATTTTCTAAAATGTATTAATCAATTCCCTGCCTTCTAGATGATATAATTAGAACAAATGTGTGTTAAAGACAGGGTGTTATCTGGTCACCTAAACCCAAACCCAACTGCTGTGTCCGCCCTCCCGCTTTGAAAGTCCCATATTTCTGCTTAAAGGAAGGATGTCAGTCTTTTGAGATGCTAGTCCGCAGCCCTCTTTGTTTGCCAGTAAATTAATAAACTTCTCTTTCCTTATTCTCAAAAAAACCGATAAATAAAATAAAAGTTATAGGGAAATAAAAAAGATAAGGCATTATAAAAAATGAAGATGTATTGATCTACTGTATGGTAACATAGCTGTGGATTTTTCTGTTTTTCTGCTTCATCTGTTGCTTCATGTGACTTCTCTGTCTTGCCTCTAACAACCCACCTTCCTATGTCTCCCAACACTATTCTTACAATTTCCCAGCTAATCTACATTGGGTGAATAAAGCAGATAAGTAAACACATGAAGAATTTTAAGTATAAATTAGTATCAGCAAATCATATGGTTAAAAGTACCCATGATGACCACAAGATTTGTCAGATATAGGCAAATTACTGCTCTTTGCCTCAGTTTTCTCACCTGTCAAATGGGTATAATAGGAAAAGGTACCTCATTGTGTTGTGAGAATTAAATAAACCAAAATAAATAAATTATTAGAATGGACCTGGCACATAGTAAATGCTAGACAGGCATTTACTGTAATTATTGTTATTGTTGTTATTAATAATTTGACACTGAGATAAGAACAAAATGAGAGGTGTTATTGTAGTGTATCTGGAGAAGTAATTTGTGCTCTCAGAGGCCTTCCAGAGTTGTGTCTGGGGCAGCTCCTAAGAGTGGGGGTTGAGTTCGTGCAGTCTTAGCCTCAAGGTTGGTGGCTCGGCTCACAGGACATCTGGGGCTTCCTGTCAATCACAAATCCTTTATATGGGATTGTATAATTTAAATGGGAAGCGCTAAGTGTGCAACAATTGTTACCACATCAGGGCGGAATGGAAACTCTGTGCTTTGTGAAGAATGACAGAGACCTCTCGTCTCCGGGCCCATGACGTGAGGAAGGAGAGCAGAGATTTCACTCTGTGCAGCCATTACTAGCTCAGGCCGCTTCACCGCGTTAGTTCTCTGTGGGCTTTAATTGTTGTCCAGCTTCATAAGACTTCAGTGTCTATGCGATTGTGGGCAAATTGGACCAAAAGCCACTCGGAGACCACACAGTGACCGCTGGCAGCCGGTACACTCTGGGCGTCAGTACCACAGTTCTGGGCTCCCTGGAACGCTGCAGGGTGCAAACCCTGGCCCTCGGATGCGCATCCGAGGCAGGTTGGGATCCCGTCCACCTAAATACTAGTCAGGCAGCAACGAATGTCCCGACTCCTGTGGCTTGGAGGCCATCTGCTCAACTCACTTTCGGGAAGGCTTTCACAGCCCTTTTGGGGAGCTCCCCGGGCACTCGGGAGGCGGAGGCTTGCTGGGGCTGAGTGGGGCCCCGTCTGGACCTGAGCGCCCCAAAGCAGTGCCTAAGGCGGGGCGAGCAGGAAGTGAGTGTGCCTGGCTTGCACTTTGAGCAGCGTCACTCTGCTCCTCTGCCCACCCCTGCAGTTGGTGTGAAAAGCCGCAGAATTTTTCCCAGACACCAACCAACTTCTGAAACTGGGATTGCAATGCTTTCTGAAAGTGGGCAGCATTTTAGCCCTGAGTTGGTAAGCTGAATATTGTAAAACATGTTTTTACATTTTAAATGACTGCTTAGAAGTAATTTCATTTTATTGAACATCAGAAACTATCTATATATACATAAAGAAGGCTTGATTAAAAGACAGTATTTCCCAGAGCTGTCTGAAATTTTAGTGTAGTCACACTAATTTGGAATCAGCCTTAGATATCTCTTCCAGACACTAACAGTAACACTTACCGTCTTCACAATTATTAATACTAAGAATTCTAAGGAAAGTACATGTATTCACATACATATCATATATTTAAGGATTAGGCTGATGTCTAAAAGCTTCAGAAAGCTACAATCCCGAAATACTATCTGATTAGAAAATAAAAATTAGTGGCTCTGCAGTTAGCCTTTGGCTTTATTACAGTACCAGTTAGTGATGTTCAAATGCTGGCTGGGTTTGAAAAATTATCTAGAAATATAGCTTATTGATTATTAAATTCATTTGTATGTTATTGTCACAGCTGTTAAAGGAGAAATTTAATTTGCTCTCCTTAATTCAGTTCGGTTTTTTGACATGTCACTAGACTATACATCCTCGAGGAAGGTGCCGTCTGTCCAGCTTTCCTATTCCAGTGCCTGTCACACAAAAGGGCTTACTACAAGAATGACTGTGTCACATATTGGAATTTCCCCCAAACAGAAAACACGAATGATATGCCACAGATGAGCATCCATGAGAGTGGAATTAGCACCTCTCCCCTCACCATGACTGCTTGGTCGTCACAAGTGTACAGCAACACCTGCCAAGGCAGGGCAAGGGGGGGTGAGCACCAACTGGATGCCTTCCCATTTCCCAGACAACAAGGGGTGCTCTACGTCCAGGATTGGATCAGGTCTGTTCAAGGCCACAGTGGACAGTGGCCTCTTTTGTCATTGCAGCTACGTGGTACAAACTCCCCAGCACTCTAAGAAAACTCAGAAGAACATGAAGAGAACATCACAGCAATGGGTGCACACAACTCAGACAAAACAGGTACATTTAAGGGTCTCTCTGTTTATTCTCCCCAAAAGGCTAGTTCATGTAACTTGATAACAAAACTGGCATCTACAGTTTGGGACAGGCAAGGATGCCAGAGAGAATGGTGGAATGAAATGTTTTCAGATTTATCCAGTGTGGTGAATAGAGGAACATTTGTTTTGCAGTTGCTAAATAAAATTGCTGTAGAAGATTAGCTTCAGAGAAAAATGAAACAAAACAAAACCAAAACCTCCACTAGGCACCCCTATTATTCCTGAAAGGCCATTGTCTATTTATATATTTGCTAAGCCTATTGCCTGCTTAATTTAAACAGTAAAAACACTGGAAAAACTAGATAATAGTCTATCTAGTGAAAATTGGAAATATTTGCAATACTTTCTTACACTCACACTATAGCACAACCATATTCTTCCCTCTCTCTCAATCTCTCTCTCTCTCCCTCTCTCTCTCTCTTTCTCTCCCTGCTCCCTTCCCATTTCTCTAACTCTCTTGAGTTTGCAGCAGAAGGAAACAATAACATGCATAATTTTTGTTGGATTATACTCTTACTTATGGGACTGAGTTGTGTAATTTAATGATTAGAAAGTACCCAAAATGCTACTAAAGTTAAGTCTCTACATTTAAAAGAAATAATCCATCTCTATCCCACATCCATCTTCCATGGTGGTCCAACTAGATACTTGCCCATTGTGATCGTCAACAGAGAGTTCTTCCATTTTTGGAGAAACCACAGTTACATACTAGTTTTAGCCACAGGAGTTCCTTTTCTCCTCCTCCACAGCAAGCTTAGGCAAGGTTCCACAGACAGTATTTTTTCCTGCTTGTCTCCACCCAGGAGTCCTTAATCGCTTCAGGGAATAGGAAAAATGCAGGGGTTCCCTTTGGGAAGCACTTGGAATCTATCAAAAATCTTTGTAAAACACAGCTCAGCACAGGATCAAGTGCTTTACAGAGAGAAAGAAGCAAACCTCTGGTAACTGGAAATCACAAGGACTTGGGTTCTTCTGACTCTTCAGCATGAAATTCTGAGTTTACAACCTTCAAAATCCTATTATAAAATAAGATAATTGCAAAAAATTGAAAATAATGCAAATATTAATTTGTGATCCCAATAGTTAACTCCATAATTTTTTTTCCTTAGAGTAAAAAAAATATATAATTTAAAAAATCATGTCCAATTGAAAAAGAGCACAAAGAGTCATAAAATAAAAGAAGAGGAACATAGGATATGCACTCCACTGAGACATTTGAAAAAGAAAATTAACAAACATTGCTTTACAGCAAATATATGATCTCATCAATGAAGTAGAAAAATGAGAAATCTTCTTTTAAAAGATTGTAGGCAGACCAGCACAGAGGATTAGAATAAAGATGTTTGAGTCAAACTCTGGCCTGGAAGCCCAACTTTACCAGAGAACTCTTTGTGTAATCTTGGACAGGTTGCCTTATTTTTCTTATCTGTTAGATGGCAATACTCAGGGTGCCTACTTTACCCTGTTCTTATGACTCTTTGATGAGTTAATAGTAGGAAATACTTAGAAAAGATCCAAGAATGTAACGGTATTCAATACATTTAGGTTATCATTACCATTTTTCAATTTCTAATAGCTTAAAATAAATACTGACCCATACTGAAGAATAATTGTACTTCTAGTCTCTGAAAGGTTCATTAAATAATAATGAATACTAAAATCCTTTTTCAAACTAAATTCAGTCAGTATCTTAGAATATTACTATGAACTGTGTTTCAGAGTTAAAACCCATACCAAACAAATAAGGATATACTTCTCTGTTTTTTATGCTATTGTTTGAAAGGACACTGTCGCATTAGGAGTTGAAAACTTTGTACTCAGAAAGTCCATTATGCTCACTGCAACTATCACCAGTGGGAGGATAATTCAAGTGTATCTATTAATAATTTCATCACTGATAAATTTATGAATGGTAATAGATCTGCTTTGGGACCAGGTCTAAGGAATGCTCTTCTTATATGCAAAATGGTTTTGCTTAATTGTATGGTCTGTAGTTTGAGGCTCATTTATTATAACTTAGAATTGATAAAACATCCAGTTTCCTGCACTGGAGAGTTCTATCTTATTTTATCAGATAAAATTCAGGTTTCCTTTCAATTTAAATAATGATAATAATCTTCTCTGTGCAAGAAAAAAGACGTATTTTTACTTGATCATGTGTGGTAAGATTTGTGATTGTTTTTCCCACAAAATATGTAAGTTTTGAAATGATTTCCTCTTTCTTCCAGGAGAGTTCTATCTTATTTTATCAGATAAAATTCAGGTTTCCTTTCAATTTAAATAATGATAATAATCTTCTCCGTGCAAGAAAAAAGACGTATTTTTACTTGATCATGTGTGGTAAGATTTGTGATTGTTTTTCCCACAAAATATGTAAGTTTTGAAATGATTTCCTCTTTCTTCCAGGAGAGTATAAATAAACTTTTTCCTGTGCGACTATTCGGTTTTCTTCAAAATATATTAGCCCCTATTTATCACAGCCATATTCTCCATTTCGAGGGGAGAAGCTGCTATATATCTCTTAATTCAGCAGTACTTTTTGTTCAGATTTCCAGATAAGGCACAATACAGGTTTTAAATATAAAGAGGATAGGCTGTTTGCCACAAAGCACATGGGTGTTCATAGGATGAGAAACTGGCCTCCTGCAGTGTTTGATAAAAAAGGAATTCCTAGCACAGAGATATTTTTAGCACATGAGGTGAAACATCATTTATAGCCACATTTCCTTAACATGTTGCACTATATTCTCCTTCCAACACTCCCAGATTGGTTTATTACCCAAAATGCCAGGGAGAAGTCACTTAAGATTTTTCTTTCATCTCAAGGAGGAGATGAAAAGCTGTTATTATCATTATATTAACATGTTTCTCTTCCTTTATCAAATACACAATAGTATTTGGGCCCTTACTAAAAATTATGACACTCACTGAAAGACGAATCAAGCCCTCTTGAAATTTTTTATTTATTTTGAGACTGTAACATCAGTATGTTTAAATCAAATGTTTGTTTCTATCTTTGTTTTAAATATGGCTCCTAATGACTGAAAATGAGAAGTTTATGTTTACATTACAGCATGTATTTCTTTTCTTAAAAAATTAACTAACAATTAGTTGTTGACTTCTTTATTCACTGAGGTCTTGGTTAAAAGTCTGTGTGTGTGTGTGTAACATAAAAATAAGGAAAGACTTTTTTTTAAAGTCTCTTAAGCAAAATCTTGGTCAAAATATGAGGTGGTTGCCCATATATAGAAAGGTTTATTATATTCTAATTGTTCTTGAATATAATTTGTAAGATCTTTCCGCCTTCCAAGCATGAAGTTTTTATTTAATACCAGGTTGATAATCAGCTGGCCAAAATTATTTTTCTTGTTCATATAAAGGTAAACATCAAATTTATAGGTCAGCAATGCAAATGGGAAGGAATTATTTTTGGTGATTTCCTTTGACTAGAACTATTTCTACCACTGCTCAATAAATCTCTTATCCAATTTTATTTCTAAGACAGTACTAAAGAAATTTGTCAGAAATAAAATATGTTTATACATATGTATTTATATATATGCACACTAAATAAAATAGAAGTTGGAGATGTGCATGTGTGTATATATGTATGTGCATGTGCATGTAATGGTATGTAGGACCACATTATAGAATATTTTACTAAAAGTTAGGAATTTGAAGGGTGAACATCATATAAGGCCACATCTTCTGAGTTGTAAAAAAAAAATCACTGACTTTTATAGATTTGAGGTTTCGAGCTTAGAATTTTCAGTTGCATTTTTAAAAATTCTAAAACAGTTGCCACCTGGTTTTAAAAAGAAGGGTTTCATACTATTGCAAAAGTGAAATGACTCATAAAGCAAAATCTAGACAAAATAGAAATAAATAAAAAATGTAAAACTAAAGTTTATTTTCAAACACATATGTTTTGCATTAAGGGGAATATGTAGCCCTACCAAATACCTTTTCCTCTCAAATATTCAGAGTACATTTTTAGGACATTGTACCAACTCGAATGCCAGTGGTTCATTAGTTTAAAAGATTATCTCTTTTACATGCATGACTAATACTGAAGTATAGATTCTATTCTGCTTTTAAAGCCTCAGACAAAAGTCTGTTTTATGGTTTATCAAATCATAGAAGTGAGACATATAGCGACTCCTTTCATTGCTAGGAAGATTTTACATGCTCTTTTTGGAATTTTGGAAGGCATAGTAATTAAACTTTTATTTTTTTCCTCCTTGAGAAATATTACCTGAGAGCAAAACACTTTTTCTACTATCGGGACTCCTTAAAATATATATTTTTTTCCCCTTTTGTCTCTTTTATAATTCCCTTCCCAGCTCCTGTGGTCATCTGAGCATGGCTGAGTACTTCACTTCTCTTTTTTGATTCATGGATAGAGAATTCCATCTTCATATTAAAATGATGAACATATTTAGTTTTCAACAAGAACAAGCCTATCCTGGGAATATATTGACGCCTTATCAGGTGTGTTAAACCATAAAGGGGACGTAAGGAGGGACATGTCTCTGTTTATGAACGACACTCTCACGGTTGGGTCCTTGCTAAGGGTTAGGAAAACATCCTGGCGTGTCCATTTGGAGCTTATTGGTTTCCTGAGCTAAGATTAGGGATTAGGATGAGAGGTGTGGCTGGAATCTCTTCCTGAAGATTGTGATTCTGGGACTCAGAGGAATCAAGACCCAAGGTTCCCACAGCAGAGCCAGAAAAATAAATAAATAATTAGGCCTGTACCTCTGACATTTAGCCACTCCCTTGGGTATTGTATCTTGGGCCTGACATATTTTGTTTTCCTAGTTGGGGCTGTAACTGTGTAGAACATTGAGCAAATATTTTGCTCTTACTAAATACATACATATTTTCTGGACGCTACAGATAGTAAATAATAACAACGATAGCTTCATGGTCCACCAAGGATGGTGGGTTATATTATTCCTCTGTTTTAGATCATCTATAGAGCAATATTTTCTTATAAAATTGCTTCAATAGTGATTAATATTGAATCACTAAGTTTGTAGATTTTATCAGAATGAGGGTTTGTCCTAAAGCTTTATTTAACCCAACCATTTTAGGGAATCTATTATTACCACGGGAGAGTCAGTCGGGAAGGGCTTAAAATCAGTGAGACTTTTAGCTATTCAATTCAACAAAACAGGCACCTGTGATATGCTAGGCTGGATAGTAGCTGCCGGAAAGTTTAGCAATTTAGTATACTCTCTCATTTCTCTCTATAGCTTAGATTTTAACTTATTTCAAAAAATAAAAATGATCACACCCTTGAGGAAAATATGGCAGGGACTTTGGAATCAGACAGATCTGTCCTAACTCCACCAGCACCAGTTACGGAACCTGAGACCATCATCTGATCAGAGCTGGGGCTTCTGTGAGTGAGTGTGGTCAGCACCCACACGGAGCAAGGTCGTGCCAGGCTTGTGGCACACACAAAACATGGAAAGGGACACATGGCAAGCGTCCAGCAAGTGGAAACTGCTCTTAACAGAATTGTTAGAGCATTAAGCAAGGCCAGACCACCGTCTGTCTTCCAAAACGGAATAATTTCGAATTCTCTGTATATTTTGAATAGCTAAAGAAGTCATTCCTTCTTAAAAATATAATTGACATTCTAAGCAGAGCTGAATGTTGACTAAATTAAACTAAGCTAGTAGTTACTATGGAAATTCTAATAAGATTACTTGGTTTTCATTATACTTAAGGGCAGGACTAGTCCTAGACAGAATTGAGATATTATTTTAGTCTGTTTTTTCACCTCTCCATCTCCCCTTCAGGCTCATTTCACCACTCATACACACAACAGATTTGTTCTCTGCCCTGACATTGTTCCGTGGCCTATTTCAGTAGGAAGCAAAGAATCTGAGGTGTTGGCTGGTACTGTGAAAACCCTGCTAGCTAGCCAGATGCTCTGCATTTTAACAGGGGTCTCTTGAACACGCAGGAGTTTTCAAACCCAAGAGAATCATGTCATCTTGGGAGGCAGACTGTCTTCTCTATAGCTACTCTGTCTCTCAGAAAGCTCTTCCATCCTTATGACACTGACTTTCATTTCTCTTGTGGGTCAAGCCTGACTCCCCTCTCCCAAACTCTGGTTCTGTAACTTCTTAATGAACATTTCAATTGATTCAACAGATATTTGTGAAGCATTTGTCAGGCTAGGATCAATACCTGAAATGTATTTAAAATAGAACACTGTCTTTGTGTATTGGCCTAGAAATCTCTTTATTCTGTTCTCCATAAACATTTTGTACTATGATTTGCCACCAACTCCTGTCAATTCTTCCTCCAAAGAATGGTCATCACCTTATACTTAGTAGCTATACCACCCAGCTAACCCAGAAACAAGAATCTTCCAGCTCCAGTGTGTTCCATGCAGCATGTGCACACAGATGGTTTTTCTCTCCACTTCCTCACTTCACCATGGTGATGCTGGGCTCCGCCACTTTACAGCCCTGTGACTTTGAACAACTCATCAACTTTAATCTTGGTTTATTCATGTGCAAAATGTAAACAATAATAGGTGCTCTACCTTCCTCACAGGATTATTGCAACGATTAGTCAAAATAGTGCATAGGAAAAATTATAGATATCATCTAATATTTATGTTACACTGCTATGAATGGTCTTTTTATCTTTTACCTTACCTTGACTTGAGTCATATTTGTATTCAAATCTTGAATCCTCCACTTATCAGTCATGTGAACATTAGGTAACTTAACCTCTCGGAACCTCTGTTTTCTCCTTTAGGAGATGGAGATGTGAACCTCTCTGCAGCTCGTTATAAGGAGTAAATGGAGAAAATATTGGGAAAGTACCAAGGACTAAGCTCAGTGTCAACTTGCATCCCTAATGCTAGTTTTTCTCTCTGTTCTCACTGGCTCCATTATTTGTCTGTATAGGTCTTTCTTAATCTTAACTGTACAATTTTGTTTCTTCTATTTCTTATGTTTTCTGGACAGATAGAAGAGTGTATTCATTTTCTGTGGCTTTGTTGTTTAAGAATCAACTCGAATGTTCCCTCTGCTCCTTCAGAAGAGTTTTCTACTCCCATCTATTAGCAAATGCCATCATGCTACACCTGTGATATGACCTGGCCCAGCCTAACTAATCCAGAAAAAGAAATCTGTGATCCTCTCACAGGTGTAGCGTGAGTAAAGAATGACCAGAAGATCTGAGGTGGATGAGGTGTGAGAACAAGCCTTTCCCCACCGAGTAACTAGCACGTGCAAAGGTCTGGCAGCCTGAGAGAGAATCCAGTTGACAAGGAAGAGTAGGAGGTGGGAGGGAGACTGAAGGCCAGAGCTAGAAGGTGGAGGACCTTGGATGCCATTCAAAGGCATTTTATTTTCATTCTGTAAGTAGAGTTTCTTGAAAAACTTTTAAACATTTTTCATTCAGTTAATTCTGCTTAAAACAGTCATACAAGTACATTATGTAAAATTGGAAATACAAAGGAAAGGAAATGAAGAAAATTAAAATCATCACTAATACTATTGCATTTAGCAGCAACTGTTAATGCTGCTTTTGTATTTTCTTCCAGATACTGCTCTATGTACATACAGAGTTGATTTTTTCCCCTAAGAATTGGGATTATGTTGTATGAGCATGATTTTGTTTGTTTGTTTCGCCTTCCCAATTAAAAGTCTTCAAAAAAAAAAAAATCGCAGATGGGGCTGATAAAATTTCGATGACTAAAAAATAAAGTATGATTAATGCAACTATTTGGCATATAGGATACATCCATTGTTACAGAGACTATCCTTCTAAGTAGGATAGTCTCTACAAAAAATCATTCCTCAAAAAATAAATTTTATTGAGGAATAATTTATATAGAATATAATTTACCTATTTTAAATGTAAATTTGAGGAGTTTTGACAAATGTGCAGTAATGTAACTACTATCATAATTAGGATGAGAACCTTTTTACTACCACAAAAATATGTCCTTGTGTCCCTCTGCCCTCAATTTCTTTCTGCCACCCCCAACCGCTAGAAATCACGATAGGTATTTTGTCATTAGAGCATTCTCACCTTAAATTTCAGATAAATGGATTCATACTGTAAATAGTGTTTTGTGCCTGGACTTTTTCACTTTACATAATGTTTTGGAAATTCATGTTGTGGACTGGATGTACCATAGTTGGTTTATCTATTCATCATTCGAAGAGAATTCGACTTGTTTCTAGTTTTTGGCTGTTATGAATAAAAATGCTATGAACATTCATGTACAAGTCTTTGTGTGGCCATATGCCTACATTTATCTTGTGTAGCTATGCATGTGATTCCTGGGTGTTTTACATGTATCTTTAATTCTGTAAGAAACTCCCAAACTGTTTTCCACAGTGGCTATACCATTTTGTACTCCCACCAACAACGTGTGAGTCTTCCTGATGTTTCACTTCCTCACCAAAACTTGTTGTTGGTAATCTTTTTAATTTTAGCCAATCCAGTGGGAAGGCAGCGCTATCTTCCTGTGGTTTTAATTGGCATTTCTTGGATGATTAATGATATTGAGCATTGTTTCATGTGCTTGTCTGTCATTTGTGTATCTTCTTTGGTAAAGCATCTTTCAAATTTTTGACTATCTTTAATTATGTTGTATCTTCTCAGTGACGTGTTAAATTTTTTTTATATACTAGATACAAATACTTTATCATATATCTATATTTCAAATGTTCTGTAATGCTTGGGAAAACGATGAACAATCCTAAATTCTAACTACTTCTCACCCAAAGCATGCAACTTAGCATCACCTGTTTGAGAAGCAGCTCATTGTCAAATAAAATGTCATGAGTTAGTATGAGTTCTATTATGGGACTTGTATGTGAATCCACCTTTTGCAGTGTCTTTCCATGGCATCTGAATATTCATGTCATGTCTTTTCCAATCCATAGTCACAGGGCCTCTTGTAGCTCCCTCTATTGCAAGTGCTCTGGGGAATGAATGGCTAACTCAGTGACGTGCTTAATGTGACACCCACACGTTTAATTCTGTGAGTGCATACCTTTTAATTCGAGGAAATTGTCAAGCCATTTTTGCAGGTGCAGTGATAGATAACTACAAAGACAAAAACACTATTTTATTTACATGGATCTTTCTTTTTTTCTGTTTCCAAATTCATTGATAATTATCTTCCCCTACTTTGCCTTAGTTTTCCTTTTCTTTGTCTTTTGTGACTTCTTGCATTGAAGACTTAACTTATTAACTTTTCATTTTTAATCATGAAAACATTTAAAATTATGCATTTACTTTTGTCATTAGTTTTTAGTTTATTTTTATTGTGGTGAAAACAATATGTTCTTCACATTTTCTTGCCTGGGGGGGTTAAAGAAGCAGTTTTTGATGTTTTTATTTTGACCTTATATAAAATTAATGTTTGGCAATATTCAAATAATACTTGAAAAGGAGGTGGATTCTAAATATTTGTAAGATACAATTTTCCATAAAAATATAAAGAGAGAGAGAGAGAGAGAGAGAGAGAGAGAAAGAGAGATGGAAGAGGAGATTCATTACAAGAATTAGCTGATTGGCTGATGCAGTTATGGCGGCTAGGAAGTCCCGTAATCTGCCATCTAGAAGCTGGAGACCTAGGAAAGCCAGTGGTGTGATTCTGTCAGAGCTCGAATGCCTGAGAATGGGTTGTGGGAGGAGAGGAGGCTATAGTGGTGTCAGCCAGGGTCTGACTCTAAGACCCAGGAGTGCTGGTGTCTGAGAGCAGAAGACGGATGTTTGAGCTTAAGCAGAGCAAGCAGATTTGCCCTTTCTCCACTTTTTGTTCTATTCAGGCCTTCAGTAGATTTGGAAATATCCACCACATAGGGGGCAGGTCTTCTGTTTTACTCAGTTCACTAATTCGAATGTTGATTTCTTCTGGAAACACCCTCTCAGACACATATCTTAGCCCAGTCAAGTTGACATATAAAATTAACTATTGCTATATGTTTTTTATTTATTAATAGAATTAAATTTTAAATCAAAATCTAAAATTTACATTAAACACTAATATAAATTCTTATTATTCAGATACTTTTTTCATTTTATGTGTTTTAATAAACTTCAATTGAAGCTTAAAATAAATAGAGAAAATTCATAAATAGTATACATTCTGAGAATTATCATACATAGAACACAACAATATAAGCCCATACAGGTCAAGAAATTGCTCCCCATGTCTTTTCTATCTACTCAACCTGTCAGACACTGAGCAATGGATGAAATTATTTTTCCCCAACCATTGGAGATCCCCAGGCCCCTCCCAGGAGCTGCTAATCAGAATCTTGGTGGTGGGTCACAGAATCTGGGAAATTCTGGGGCATCTTATCAAGTGACAGAATTTGGGAGCAGATGTTTTCCTTCTTGAAGTTTAACTGCTTTGAGTTATCTTAATGATGCATAGTTTACTGAAGCTACATTTCTTCATATGATTTATGCTACTGCTACTGCTGTTCTATTTGAGGCTCATTTTGTTTTGCCCATAATAGAGTGCAAACTCTTCACACTGTTTCCAAATTTATCTTCCAAAAAGAAAATTAAGTCCAATTAATTGCCTTCTTGAATATTGAACACCAACCAGTGCCTACAGAGTACAGTTTAAATTCCTTCAGACAGCACCCAAATCATGTCATTATTTGGGTCCATTCTGCTTCCCGTCATTCCTCCTCTCCCCTTTTCTTTGCTTACTTGTCATTCCTCAAATACAACTTCCTCCAATCCTCGAAATGTCACCAGAGGCTTATCAGTGTTGGGGCTCATCCTGCTTCCATTCACCCTTTGCTCAGCCACATAATACAACTTGTCATTCCTCAACAACAACTCATTAATTCACTGCTTATTTAGTCATTCCACCTGGAATGCTCTTTCTTTCTCTTCTTTGCTCATCTCAATTCCACTCATCCTTAAAACTTCCCATCCAATACTGTCTTTTCCATTCCCCAGTGAGAATTATGATGACACTTCCATCTGGGTTGCTGCTGTTAAATGTCATCCAATTTCTAACCTTACGTCTGCCTTGTCCCATAGCTGGGGCTACCTACCTGTCACTTGCAGCTTCAATTCCATTCAAGTTTCTAACATATATCTTAACTTTGTTGAGGAAGAATTTCAGAAAGTCTGGTCTAGGCTTGTGGAACTCAAGCACTATTATTGTAATCCAATATCGCTTTTTTGACCCAGTACTGAAAACTAGATTTTAGCCTTTTTTCTGGGAAACTTAGTTTCTGTTTGTGGAAATTAGGTTTTAGACTTGTCACTAATACACAGGGTCTTATTACTTGTCTCTATCTATAGGATCACTCTTTGCTGTTGCCAAGCTCATCTTCCACTTAAAAAGGTCCTGGAGGCTCATCCCTAAATCCCTCCTGACAGTTTGAAAATATCTCCCTATTGCTGGTGCCCTCCTGGCTTTCCAGGTATTGGCTTTCTGAGGATTGGATCTCACAACTGTAGCCAGCTGTTGCTAGTCCTGTAGCTGCACCCTGGGTTGCTCCTTTGGTTTAAAGTAATATCCTCCCAGAGCCCTACTGAGCATTGAGATGTATTTTATAGCACCACACATAATTTTTTTATCTTAGGGAAATGCAATTAATGTAACACTAGATGGAAATTATGTGAAAGCTTTATTTTGCTTGGAAGAGTCAAAGTGGTGAGCTATCTGAAGACATGCATTTCATGCCATAGTTCATAATGTCAACCGTTTTTTAAAAATTTCTGCCCTTTTTTCACACATCTATTTTTAGGAAGAAAAGTTGAGTGCATAAAGAGTTTACGAGAACAAAGTATTTAAAATGTAATGGCTTCAAAATAAGGGATTCTTTCGTGAAACATGATTAGTCATATACACATTTTCAGCTTTAAATTCTTAAAAAAAAACAACAACTGTATTTAACACATATAAAGTAGGATAATAGAGAGGTTTAAAAATATATCAGAATTTTATATTCTTCCTTAAGCACAATCTTTGACAGAGCATATGTTGGGTTATAGATTTTGTTTTCAAAAATCTGCCTGTGCTAAATAAAATAGAAAAGCAAATTAAAGATGAAACTTTAATATGTTGTACATTACAAATGACATGACCATTATTAAGATACTCCAACTGCAAAGACAGAAAAGGTATGAGTTTCTTTTTCCTTATTTTAATGCCACATAGATAAAGTTATTCACAATAAAATAAACGTAAGGACATGCTAGATAATAACCAGACCCCCACAATTCAGCCCATCCCTAATTATTATGTGTAGAAAGGACATCCTCTTTCACACCTCCCACTAAAGGAAAAAGAGATATTTTGCAGGTAGTAAACAAAAAGTGAATTTCTCTTCCTCTCCTTTTTTCCCTGTCCTATTGCCTTATGGTCTCAGTAACCCAGGTATTGCAGCCAGCTCAGTCTTCACCAGGACAGATGACCAAAGAGGCCATCGGCAATGATCTGAGTGACGCCCCTTCCTTAAAATAGCTTTCTCATTGCGCAGGCACCAGGTTTCCACCATTAGAGATGAATTCCTTTGGATAAAGCATTATATTTCCACGAATGAATGATAATAATTACATTTTCAAAATTTTTTTTATTGAAGTCCTAAAATGTAAGACAGAGAGATTTTAAATGGGCAGAGAAATAGAGCTGAAGCATGAAGGAAATGATCTAGAAAATATTCTTTTGAGAAGGGCTACCAAGTGTCAGATAGAACATGCAGGCAGCAGAGACTCAGGGGACAAAAGGGTCTCTTTCCTTCTATTGTTTCTTTCTTTCCTTGCCCTATTCAGTTGGCTGAGTGGGGGGGCTCCCAAAACCATCCAATCACCCTAGCACACACTTTTCTTTGCCCTGTGATAGCAAGGGAACTTCTACCCTGATAACTCTTTTGCTTTATTCTCCATCTTTAAGCAAAAGTCTAGAGAATACAAAGAAAATCTTATTAATTATTTTTCATGGCTTGACGTCTTAAAGTACACTAATAGAAAAAATTTGAAATTCACAGCTATTTGAAAAAAAGCAATGGAGAAGGGAAGAGACCTTTACCAAGCACATATCAAGCACATGTCTTCATATCATTATAATAGCTGATCCTTTGCAGAATATGCTTTCTAAATTTTCATTTGTTTTTAAGTACTTTTAGGGAAATATCTTTTTGGAGCCCATATTGAACAATTATGTTATATTTTACAACACCTAGCATACTTTTCTATCTCAGGAAAACATGATTAATGTAACACTAAATGGCAATAATTAAACACTAAATAAAAATTATAGGAAAGGCTTATTTTGTCCTGAAGTGTCAAAGTGTGAGTGATTTGAGAGCAGGCATGCATTTAATGCCATAGTTAATGCCATGTATAATTTTGAGTGCTTTCCAATTTGTAATCACCACGATGACCAGTGAGGCAAGTACTATTATTAATATTATCTACATTTTACATACAGGGAAACAGAAGGGTTGAGTTACTCACTGAGAGTCCTGGAGCTGGGGTTTGAACACAGGGAGTCCACAATCACAATCAAGAGCAGTATTTTATACAACCTCTTTGTGACTATCTTGTGACCCAGGAGACATGACTATTCGAGGATCATTCTTAATTCATAATAAGCTTCCTCTAAAGTGAATAGAAATGTGCTCTTTTATCCAACTCTATAGGGAAAGGAGAAAGCTAAGAAATATGGACTGGAGACTATATACATGTTGGTTAGAACAGGGGTGGGCCAAAAGGCAGAATCAAGGATATTATTTGGAGACCTTCATAACCATTTAAAATGTAGCTATTTAAAAATGTAAAAGCCATTCTTGGCTTGTGGGCCATACATAAACTGGCAATGGACCAGATGTGGCCTGTGGCCTGTAGTTTGCTGATCTTCGTATTATATGAATGAATTAGCTCAATGCCTGGCATATAATGAGTAGTATCTTATATGATTACCATTATTACTTAGGATTTTGCACTCAGGTAGAGCAAATCTTAAAAGCTAATTCAGAGGCTGGTTAAATTATGTATATAAAATTGATAAAGAAAAATTTTTTATTTTCTTAGCAATAGAATCTTTTTCTATTCTCATATTCCCCACTGCTTTGAGGAATTTTTTCTTTGAATGAAGGACTTTGATGAGGTCTGAGACAGAAAACCCCAAGAGGCAGTCTTAAGAAACAATAGATGACATGCCTTTTAAGGTGGAAAGGAAGAGGTAACTTCTGATTTCCTTTCTTTCCTTTTTATTTTTATTTATTTATTTTTTTAACCTGTTGGGGTTTGCAAGCTGAGAGTCAAAGCTGAATTGCTCAGGGCAACAGAAGCAATTATAGGAGTTTTGTGTGTGTTGGGAAGATGGGTGTAGAGTTAAGGAAGAGAGAAACTTGGATTGGAAAGGGGCGTTGAAGAAAGAACAACTATGGTTTAAAGAAAATTTTGAAAATATTACAGTGAAAAATATTTCCTGTTTCTCTACATATTTATGTTATTTGCTAATGTTTTGTTTAGCTGGGTCTCTTTTAGGATGAGGTTTTTGGGAATGTGAGAAGAATCTCATTTTGGACACAGGGCAGAACCACAGTCAATCGTGGTGGATGTTCACCTGTCTGGGTTTCATGCTGCTTAGTTGATTGATTGAAAGCACAGCTTAGGAATCAGACAGAACTGGTTCTAATCTAAAATTCCATTTATTTTTATTAGCAGTACAAGTTGGGAAGAATACTTGACTTCTATCAGCAGTAATAGCTTTGTTTGTAAAGTAAATAAAACATTATTTTGCTCTAGGAATAAGTGAAATAATATCTATAAAAGACTTAGAATAGAATCTGCTAAGGAATTCATGCCTTTAAAAGCCTAATTGTTATTATAGTTAACAAAGGCCACTTAAGATATATTACCTAGTGGAAACTTCAGGTACCAAGGCAAGCGACTTCTCTGGAGGCAAAGGCGAAGGAATCAGAGGCAACAAAACCAAAACTGCATCAGCTGTCAGAGGTGAATGCTTCTCAGACTTTTCCATTAACCTACACTTGAGAGCAAATGAGGGGAACTAGGGTCTGGGGAAGTAGCTCCGAATCACCAAACAACCCCACAGATGGGATATGAGAGAAGAAAAAGTCCTGTGTCTAGACTTGTCTGGTTACTCTGGAAGTACCTGCAAAGGCTGACAGTATTTGTCTGTTGACATTTGGACCAGATAATTCTTTGTGGTAGTGGTTGTCTCACACATTAAAGAATATCTGGCAGCATCTCTGGCTTCTACCTAATAGATACCCACAGCACTTCTCTTCCCTTAGTTGTGACAGTCAAAAATGTTTTATTATCAACATAATCAAATGTCCCCTGGGAAGCAAAAACATCCCTGGATGAGAACTACCGATCTATCAGAACAGTTTTAATTCCCTTTGATGACCTCCAGAAGTAACTGCACAGGGTGGAGGGATTGGACTCAGTGAAAAACAAGAGGCCCTTTAGTGGCCAGTGGGGAGAACGCTGGTGAAACATGAATTACTTACATGAGGATACAGACGCTGGAGGGCATGCACCCACTGGTGAGATGTTTGGGTTCCTTGAGGATGTGTGAATTTTGTTCTCAGTCTTAAAGTACAACTGAATATTTTAAAGTATACACTGGTAGGTGTTAGCTTCTGAACTCCAGAAGTCTAGAGGCCTCCCAGCACCATCTTTGGCCCTTAGAGCCTTTACACTGATGTTCCTTTGCTTGAAAACTTCCTCCCTGAGGACGAGTTTTCCCCCAGCCACCTTCTTTTTCTCCCTTAGCTCACCCCTCTTTTCTTGACCCATTTCTCTGCATTTTTCCTATCTCAGCCTAAACACTATCTCTGAGCATCCTTCCCTGAGGCTGCAGACTGGCTGGATACCATTTCTTTGAGCTCTAGCCTGCTCAGTGGTCACTTGCTTCCTCTGGAATTAAGTTTTCTGAGGGAAGAAACAATATCAGTCGTGTGTTCCTACGACCTAGCATGGTGTCTAGCACATGGTCATCATCAAAATGTATTTGTTGAATAAATGAGTAATAGTTTAGCAGGAAACAACCATGCCTTAGCTGGGTATGGTGGCTCATGCCTATAATCTCAGCACTTTGGGAGGCAGGAGGATCACTTGAGGCCAAGAGTTCAAGACCAGCCTGGGCAACATAGAGAAACCCCATCTTTCCAAAATAATAATAATAATAAAATAGAAAAACTAGCAGAGTGTGGTGGCGTGCACCTATAGCACCAGCTACATGGGAGGTTGAGGCAGGAGGATCCCTTGAGCCCATGAGTTCAAGGCTGCAATGAGCTATGATAGGGCCACTGCACTCAAGCCTGAGTGACAGAATAAGACGTTGTCTCTAAAAACAACAACAATAAAATAAAAAAACCCACCATACCTTGAGTCATCATATTTTTATATTTTGTTTAAAAGTATATTTAGCTACTACTTAAGAACAAATACTATTATATTAATAAAGTACCATTGAAATCATTGCTATTTCTTGAAACCAAAGAAAGCGTTATCAGATTTAGAGGTGACCTATTTAGTGGTAAGGAGTCAAGTAATGAAGCTAAAACGAACTGTATGATGTGAAAGTTGAAGAGGCCTTTCCTCACTTTGAGTGGAATATTGTTCTGTTTGTAATTTTCTAAAGTTGTGCTTGGAATCTGTTTTTCTCATTTTATTCCCTGTTATTTATTGTTCTGCTCTGTAGATTTTTTCATTAGAGGTCTATTTGCGCCTGGTTTGCCCCGAGGGAAAGGATGATGCAGAACTCTCATCTGTCTCTGTTACTATGTATTATTACTTGGGAAACGTCAAGGCAAATGCCATATAAATAAATAAAACACTCCAGAAGCTTCAGCTCTCACTGTTAGGCAGCAGGGAGAAAGCACAAATGTTTAAGTTTTAAGAGACAGACTTTATAAAAAGCTGCCATTTTCCATAGTAGGGGAAGAAAAGGATATTTTTCTCAACTGGCTTTGTTATCTGTTTATAACAATGGCTATTTGGTTTTTATCACAGCCTGAAAGTCTCACTTCTGTGGGGCTTAGTGTCCATATTCAGCTGTCGGGTAATAAAATCAATCTATTGAAAGGAGTATAATATTTTATTAGGTGAATGTGGGCAAAATGGATTCATTTTTCATTGCTCTGGGGATGAATTTCTGGTTAGTCTGTTTTTGGTTTCCTCGATCATGTGAAGTATCAGTGAAATCCAGGCAGATTTACCTTCTTCTCAATTCCATGCGAAGAAACTCAGTTACTGTCAGATACTGGCGATCTCTTTCCTGATACTCTCCTAGGGGTAGGGTGAGGGGAGGTTCGATCCGTTTGTATCGTCTACATGCAGCTGGTGGCTGACATGTAAATGTAGAGACTGCCAGAACAAAGAGGAGAGTGCAATTATTTTAATAAAATTCGAGTGACCCTTCTCTTACTTTTCTCCCAGAAGTGAAAGAATACTTTCACTTTTTTCCCCAGAGGGGTTGAGAAATTGAGTGCTCTAGTAAAATGAGCATCCTTGATAATAGAGACTGATTACACTGTCCTTAATGTGATACGTACAGTATCACAGCACTTGTCATCATATATGCATTATAAATTTTCAAATAATTAAAATCCTGGGGCTCTGAAGACATTATTACAGGCAGATGCTATTAATACATGGTAGCGATGCACTAAAAATGGCTTCTAATGAACCATGCCTCCCAATATCCAAGCTGTCGTGTTGTTTGTTCCCCGTCATATTGAAGCTGGGCTGATCCTGTGACCTGTTTTTCCAATAGAATGTAGTAGAAGTGATGATGTGTTTGCACTTCCAAGAGCCTGAGCTGCCATGTAAGAAGTCCTATTGTTCTGAAGTCCTATTGTTCTCTCAGATGGAGAGACGACATGGAGATACTATACTATAGAGAGAGGTCATCTGAAGAGGAGCCACCCTGAGACTAAAGGGAGAGAGGGAGAAACCCAGCTGTCCCAGCATCCCAGCTAAGCCCAGCTATCCCTGCCCAGGTGCCATGCACATGAGTGAAGCCATCTTGGACCCTTCATCTGGAACACTGAATATGGAGTCACCCTCTGACTGCAGTTGCCTAAGGAGCTCTGTTACCAGCAGAACATGCAACTGAGCCCCAGTCAACCCATGAAATCATGAGAAAGAACAGAATGATCGTTCTTTTAGACCACAAAGGTTTGAGGGTAATTTGTTATACAGTCATAAATAATCAGGATAGGTACCCTCAAATGATTTAGTTTAGTTTCCTTACATTATAGGTAAGGAAACAGAACTGAAGACCAGAGCGGTGAACTCATTTGACCAACGTTACCAAGTAATTTAATAGAAAAAACGCTGGGAGTAGAGCTCACACCTCTAGAGTTCCAATTAAAGTGTCTGTTCACTTTGCTATGCTGAGTTACTTTAAATATATGAACTGTGTGACCCAGTAATTCCACTTTTAAGAATGTGTCATTAGAAAATAAGAAAGAAAAAAATGTCATGTCTAAAGATGTTCATCACTATATGATTTATAATAACAATTGGAAACGAACTATAAGTCAAAATATAGGGGAACCATTAAGAAATCTCTTGTCTTTATATTTACAAAATAACAGGTAGTTATTAAAAGTAATGCTGATGAATATCATGAAAAACACATGCTAAGTGAAACAAATGGAGTACATGAAAGCAGGACACAAAATGCTTTATGTAAGATCCCACAAATTAGCATTTTTTTCTTTAAAGAGTAGGTAAAAAAAGCCGATTGAAAAGATATCACCAAAATATTCACCATAATTATTAAGAAGTAGTGAGATTAAAGGACATTTATTTTTTGCTACTTTTTCCACATTATTGCCCTATTTTCACACTAGACACATCTTTTATCTTGGAAAAATAAATGTGTACAGGAGAATAAAACTATACTGAATTTAATTTAATGCCCTTTGATTATTTAAAAGATGCTTTTGGATTTTCAGAGCCCTTTGAGCAATACTTGTCATTCTACAGTGCTCTGTGCTGACAGAGTCAGAGAAGGCCTGGTCTCTATGCACTTTATTACCACTCCTATGGCCCCTTTTCTTAACATGATCCTGATGTCGGCTTAATTTAATTTGTGTTTTTCTTATAAAAAGAGTGGGAACAAAATAAAATTCCATTCTGGTTATTTATATTCTTTGCTTTTTTTTTTCAAGTTTTACATAATCAGATTTATAAATAGTATTTAAAATACAAAATGTATGTTACTTACTATATGAAAAAGTTAAAAGCTGTATGATTACTTTAAGTTGGCATTCTTCTTCCTATTTTCCATTCCAGTTTCTAAATTTGGAATGGATTAATTCAAAAAGGAAAACTGCCTATGTCCATAGAGAAGAAGTTGCTGTGGTTGAACATTGTTACAAGCTTCTTATTCATTCAACTAAATTGCAGGTAAGTCTTTCACTTAAATACCCACGTGGCAAACCCATTTCTCAAGTGGTTTATTTTATCTCTGAAATTTTGTGATACATCGGAGAATAAAATATCAAAATAAAGATTTTTTATTTGTTAGCAATTATTTTAAAATGTGAAATATGAGTCAAACTTTTAAAAGTCTAATTTACATTTTTGAGATCAACTTTTAAAGTTGAATTCTCAAGTCTCCCTCTCTTATCTGCTGTTTTCTATACTTTTTAACTTCCCTAGTGCCTGGCTGTGACCCAGGGTAGGTTCAAATACAGTTTAATTGTCTGAAAAAGCTGATAAGTGGAAACATAATACTAAGGTGTAATTAACTTTATGGACTTTATTAATTTTATGGGTCATCAGTACCTGGTAAGTGTGTTTTTCTCCCTGACTTCCAGGATCAGAGCAATCATAGATGGTTGAGGTTGCTGAGTACTTTCTCCCCTGGATAAATAAGGAATATGTGTAATTTGAAAAAAGTAGAGAAATCTATATAGACCAGCATAATTACTTTTCTGTAGTTAACTTACTTTAATGGTTACAAAAAAGTTTGATCATATGTTCACCAATTTGCAAAATCCTGGGGGAGTGAATCAGTCTTTCCAGCATTTAACAAGTAATAGAAATTTATTTTAGATTAAAACTATTAGAGATATGAATACATACAATTCTAAATTATGATTTTTGTTTATTCAGCCAGTCATTCAACAAATAATTATTACATCCTTACAGTGTGCCAGCACTGCTCTAGGCACTATTCTCATGAAGGTTGTAGACTAGTGAGAGAAAGATACGTAAATATATGGTACAAAAATAAATCATTATAATATATCAAAATATATTACGGTAATCTGAGATAAACACTTTATTCAGATATGTTCAAGGTAGTGGTTACAGGGACACAAAATATGTCAGCATATGTCATCAAGCATTCCAGAATTAAAAAACTCTTTGTTACAGAATAAACAAACACAATTGCGAACTCACCTTCATTAGTTGTTAATCTTATTTTTAAATCTAACCTAATCTTAGAATAAGGACATTGCCATTAATAGCTTAAAAAGTGTGAGATTTCATCTATGGGTGACTTCAAATTTGAAAGGCAGCCTAAAATTTTATATGACGAGGAAATTAAATATACTTTGTTTCAAACAATTTATAGTTTATATTTCTTTTCTTTTTAGCCTACAAACTTTGCACATAGTTTTACATATATATATAAGAGTTCTTTCTGAAAAAAGATATTTACCGGACATTGTGAAGATTGTGCACAACTTAACTTCTGGTGCCTGCTCAGTTTTTATTTCTTCCAAAGGAACTGCTGTCCACCCAGAGTCCCAAGGTACATTTGTAATATGTGACTCCACCCCTTACTACAGATGACTGGATTATAGGGAAACATATGCTCAGCTGGGCCTATTATATTTTCATGCCTGATTTGGGAATTGGAACACAACAATTTGAGTCTATTGTAGGTGCTAGATGTAGGAGGACATGCAAATTTAGTAAGCTGAGGCAGAGGCTGCCATTTTGGCACCCACTTTGGGAAAACATGCAGTGAGAGAGAAACAGATAAAACTGGTCTTCAGCCAGAAACAGGATAACAAAGAGGAAAAAGTTAGATTTTCAATTCTAGAGAACAGTCTTTGTTCCTAAAAACTTCCCAGTGCTTTTTACCTGCCCTGGCTGTGTTCCTGCTCCTGAGAGCTCAGAGATCACATTGAATCTTTATAGCATTTTCCATTCTTCCTAACTTATTTTGAAGGAGACTCTGATTCTTGCCAACTAAGGCAATAGTCTTTTTCTAATTTATAGCAGAGCGTAAACGTGTAAATGCCAATTTTACCAGTGGTATTCCATAGGAGACATTAAGCCCTTTGGTTAGATTGTAAGCTTTTAAGGACAGGGCTTTTATTTGACCATTTATTCATAGTTCATAGTACAGTGCATAGAATAGAGTAAATGCTCCATAAAAATGTGTTTAATCGAATGAACCTGGAGGAGTAAATGAAAATTTGGTATATCTGCAGCATTCATTTTATGGTTTGCCCAATTATTTATGATATGGATCACTTCACCTTTTTCACTTGTTTCTTTATGATTTTAGATGTATAATACTTAATTTTAGAATGGAGAAAAAACATCAAGCATTTTGGCAAATGAACTGTCGGTAAAGATACATATCTGACAATTATTAAGCACTGGCTTGATCTTTGGCTAGAGCATCAGCCAAACAGCAGCTTACTACCCTTTAATGCTTTAAGGACATCTGGTTATTAATTGTTCTTTCTGTGTTCATTGTTGCTTTCCATTTCTGCTTTTTTATTTTTTTTTCAGATGATTGGATTGGAGGAACTTCCAGAATGACTGTACAACAGACTCATGCCAGCCTAACTCTACAAGGCTGATGTCATGTAAATCATAGCTGAAGGACAGCTTGTGTTCTCATTTACCTTCCGATTCGAAGACATTGATAAGGGTTCTGAAAAACAACGCTGTAGGCTACCGTAGTGTTGGGGGCCTTTTTCCCTACATTGCAGCTTTTCATAGAAGCCTCAGCTGAAGTTGTCACAGATCAAACAAACTAAATGAATTAGCTTTTCTTTCTTGCAGAGTGAGAGGTCATTGTCTTCCATAGAGAATTCAGTTAGTAACAACCAGAATGGAAAGTTCTGCAACATTACTGTTTCCATACCCTTTTTTTCTGGTTGAATAAATCATGATCATGACCATTGTCTGGTTTCACTTTGGTCCAGGTCTTTTTGGAATTGTGCTGTACTATTTTCTACAAATACTGACTTTTCTGCAGCTAGGGATAGAAATAGTGGCCACAGGGAAGGGATGGGAGGTAGACAAGGTCAGGGTGAGGGGATGGTATTGACTATAGAAATGTGAAAAATCACCAGAAAAGGGCAACAGAGATTAACAGAGGAATGCTTTGCAATTAGGAAATCATTTTTTTCCTTTTCTTCTGCTGTCAAATAGTTATTGTTATCATGTATCTTTTTACATTTGTATGTTTTGATAAGTAGGCAGGAAAGGATGCACTAACAATGATATAGCAATCTTGGACAAGATGAGAGATGTCTGTTAATTTGTACTTAATTGAATTCTGAGTCATTTTGTCTGTATAAGTGACAAAATCAAAGACAAAAATTTGGACCTGGAAGAAACAGTAGTACCTATAGAATAATTATTAATTGTTATTAATATTTATTTTGATTTCATTTTATCTAAACATCTCATTTCATTTAGTATATGAGAAATATGAGTCTTCAAAGTGAAATAATATTGAGGTCAATTGAAAGTTAATTGCTACTCCCACTGCTTTGCTTGACCAGCCTTTAAAAAATTAAAAATTAAAAATTAAAACATTAAAAAAAAAAAAAGAAAGTGAGTTAATGGCTAAACCAGGGATGGGGAACCTTTTCATGTTGGAAGGCCTCATTAATTTAGCTACAATCAAATAAAGCTGCATTCAAGAAATTGCAATTAGATATACTTAAAAATGTACATTATTTTGTAAAAATATAACTACTGTGTACTTAATAATTTCGAAAATAAAAACTATCTTTTAATTTTAAAGTTAACTAACCTTTTAATGACTGTTGTGTCTACTTTTTGTTGGAAAGCATTTGAATGTTTGGTTGCAGCACGGAGGTCCACAGGTTCAGCTGATCCTTTAGATGGGTATCAGTCATTTGTGACCTTAAGGGAGTCTTGATTTGGGTTAAGTAGGGGAATGTAGATTCGCAGCAATAAGTGGCTGAACAGCAAGAAAGCATTTTTTGGTCATATTGCTGAAGGTGTGGGTACTCTACTGCATTTTTCAGTTTTCAATTGGATCTTTCTTAGCATCAATGACTTTAAAATGTCATCTACTGAGAGCTCAATCAATTCCATCTGTAGTTCTTTAGGTGCCTTGGTGATACCAACTAGGTGAGGGTGAAATGCCAAATTGAGTGTGAAATCATTATTCTCAAAGTCAGTGAAGCTTTCATTGTATTCTCCAATTAATAGGCTTATAACAACTACATATTCTTCAGATGATTTGCATATATCATCTTGCTCATCAGTGACCTTTGCTAACTGGGGAAAATGTTCATTTGAAATTTCATTTTGACAAAGTGTTTTGAAAAAAGATAGCTTTTTTTGAAATGCTTGGATTTTTTGCCGCATATCATATATAGACTTAGTTTTACCTTGCAAAGAAATATTCAAGTCATTTTGGTTTGATGTGATATCACACAGAAATGTGGCATTCCTATAGAAATCTTCTTTCAATACTTCACATTGCTAATTCTCATCTTCATAAAATTTAATTATCTGTTCTCACAGAGATAAAATTTTGGCTAACACCTGTCCCAGGGATAGCCAATGCACTTAAGAATGATACGGCAAATCCACACTGAATACTTAATGGTTGAACTTTGGCACATCATGAAACCATGCCTTATTGAGTTTGTAGGAATATAGTTAACAATACTTACAACTTGTTACAAAGTATCTCTTAAAATAGTAGTTTTAGCATAGAGACTTTGCTGATGTAAGATACAATGAAAAGAAATGAAAGCATCTGGATCTGTTAATACTTTGCTTATCTGTCCAATATACTCTTCATGTTTTCCTGTCATGGAAGGTGCACGATCTGTACATAATGCTCACTAAATTTACCAAATTCAATCCAACTTCACGGCACTTATCTTGAAAGTTGTTGAAGATATCTATTCCCTGTGTTCTGTTTGCAAGAGTGCCCAAAGGGAGTAACCCTTCATGCAAAGAAAATCTTCTGTTATGACCCAAATGAAGTATAAAACCTGCACTGAGTCAGCAGTATCAGTTGATTCTTACAAAGTGATTGAATAATACGCATTTCCCTTTTGAAGTATTGCATAAAGTTGTTCTGTTAGGTTGAAGGCTAATTCATGCTGCTAGATCAGTTATGGTTCTCCTTGAAATAGGCAATTGTTTGTACTTTGAAA
The DNA here is from genome assembly GCF_000956105.1 of Propithecus coquereli. Taxonomy (NCBI): domain Eukaryota; kingdom Metazoa; phylum Chordata; class Mammalia; order Primates; family Indriidae; genus Propithecus; species Propithecus coquereli. Next base: position 3,490,284 of record NW_012136414.1, on the reverse strand, counting down.
TGTTATTGGGGTCTAAGCTTCCTACAACTTCAACAATGCATTCTTTGACAATTTTTACATCATTGAATGACTTCCCTTTTTCCTGAGTATATAAGCTACTTTATAAATTGCTTCAGTGACATTATTTCCAGGTCTTATTCCTGCTTGAAAGAATTGTCTTAGCTTTTGCTTTTCATCTTTTAATTTCTGCAATACAACCTTTTATGCCTCTTCCTCTAATTTAAAATGTTTGTGGTCCTTATGAGTGTTATAATGCTGATGAGCATTGAATTTCTTTAATGTGTTACAAAGCAAGCAAATAATCTTATCTTTAGCAGAAATGAGATAATGTTGCAGTTCCCAATCCTCATTAAAAAAAATCTGTTTTCTTCCTTCAGTATTCTCTTGGTCTTCTTTGACACGATGGGCTATTAAGCAGACAGAATTAAAAAATATTGTCAGGCTATGCAACTATTCACAAATTCCACTTCAGACAGAAACACAGCACACCGTTGTCAAAAGCTGATAACAGACTGGCATACTCGACCCCCATAAATTTCTCACCAACCAGCCTTGTGTGGTAGTGGTGTCAGTCAGGCACGGGAAGTTAGAACTAAATCATGAGCATAGCTAACTAATGTTCTAATTGTGCCAGTCAATCTGGGAGGATTATTTCATTGAATTTTATTTTATTCTTTGGTATTTTAAGAAATTCCTTTGAAAAATACAATAAAAATATAAAAGATGAACAAAAATGTATTAATAAAAATAGAAGGATTTGTTCTGTAAAATTTGGATTGAGTCAAAATGCTACACTTAAGGACCTAGAAGTCCACATGTGGCCTTAAGGCCATAGGTTCCCCACCCCTGGGCTAAATCCACATCTGAGTAAGTGTCCCCCTTAGTACATAACACTAATATTTTCTCAGATTTTTTTGAGGTTTGCTGGCAGATGATAAATATACACAATATATTTACATATCTGCCTGAATTTGTATCACTAATTATCCTTGAGTCTTGAAATTTGCTCCACTAAGAATTAATTCATTGCACTGAAATCAATCCATAAATTAATTCTTCTAGTTGTTATATTTATCCTTGTTGGACACTTTCTCTGGTTTCTAAAAGAAGAAATGTAGTTGAAAATAATTTTGTGGGAGGTTGTGAAAATAATTTTGTGGGAAGTTGAATAATAGGTGATTGAAAAATTCTGAATGTACTCTTTTCTTAATGTTTCATGTCATAAATAAGTTTTAAGATTTTTGGTTAAAAAACTATACATGGGAATAAATATTTGAAAAATAGTTTGAACTAACTCAAAATTTTTGTAAGGATATCTATTTCAAACAAATGAAATTGACATTCATCCCAGGCAAACTCTATAGTGGATATTTAAAAAACTATGAATATTTAAAGAATAATTACTAGGATATCACATGGATTCCCTAAGACTTTTGGAAGAAGTCATATCAGACTAAATTCATGTCCATTTTTCACTTTTCTGATTGAATGATCAGGAATATGTATATAGCAGATATATGTAGAGGCATTAGCAAGGCATTTAACAAGTTTTCCTACGAGATTCTAATAAAAGAGATTGGAAAATATAGACTAGATCTAAAACAAATATAAAAGAGTTGAATGATTTTGTTCAAATAATAATCTAGTAGCTTAGCTATTGTTTATTGAGCACTTACTACATGCTGGCATTGTACTAAACATATGTATTTTCTCATTTAATACTTAATATAATCTATGAGATATATATTGTCATTTTACAGATAAGGAAAATGTGGATTAACGACTAAATCAACTTTGTCAATGTCACTCCACAAGCAAAAAAGGATGCCAGTATATGACCAAAAGTTGTTTGACTCCAAGGCCATACTTTCTGCCTCTGGATTAATATTATGTTAGCAGAATATGTCTAGTGTTGATCTTGGCTCTGCTTAGTTCACTCAAACTACTTCCTTGAATAAAATATGGAGGGCATGCCCCAATGATTTATTGCATAATCATATAATTTTTATTTAACCTACTGGTATGAAATTATGGATCATTTGTATTACTGATGGATTGGCTTAATTTATTCTACTAATAACATTTTATTGGGCACTCATACTTTGAGTGACAGAATCAGGATCTAGAATCATATTGAAAATTGCTATTAGGTTGAAATGAACAAGTCGAAATTTAATGAAGATAAATGTTAGAACTGGCCTTTGGGTCTAAGAAAGCAATGTGAAAACATGAGAGAGAAGCAATACATATGATTTAGCATAAGGAAAAAACACTTTTGAGGCTTTGGGTTGTGGTAATCTCCAGGAGAGGCAGCACTTTGGTGTGGGTGCTCAGAGAACCTCTGTAATCACGGCCTTATTAACAGAAGGATAGAACAATGACGGGAACCGTACCAGACTGTTTACATTGATCAGAACACTTCTGGAATATCATTTTGAGTTCTAGGTGCCTTAAAACTTACAAATATATGTCAATATGAGATCACTAAGAGTTAAACCATGTCATAGAGAAAATAAACAAAGAATGCTGGTGGCGGGCAGGGGAATAGCATTTTAGTTATCTTTAAATATTAAAAAATTTTCCAAGTGGAATATGACCAAGGATTGGTATACAAAGTATAGGGTTAGCATGAATGGATGATTACTAAAGCAAAGTATTTTGTTTTAACATGAGGAAATTTTTTTTTTTTTTTGGAGACAGGATCCCACTCTGCCACCCAGGCTGGAGTGCAGTGGTATGATCATAGCTCACTGCAGCCTTGAACTCCTGGGCTCAAGCGATCCTTCTGCCTCAGCCTCCTGAGTAGCTGGGACTACACGTGTGTGCCCCCTTGCCCGGCTCATTTTTTAAAATTTATTTTGTAGAGACAGAGTCTCTCTATGTTGCCCAGGCTGTTCTTGAACTCCTAGCTGCAAGCAATCCTCTAGTCTCAGCCTCTTAAAGTGCTGGGATTACTGGCATGAACCACCATGCCCGGCCAGAGGAAGATAGTTTTAATAGACAGAATTATTTCAGGACGACAAGGGCGGCCTCATTAGGAGGTGAGTGTTTAGCCCTAGAGGCACTCAAGAAGATGCAGAACAAACAAATTGAGAAATTTGGTAAGAAAATACAAGACATCTCATCTCTGGGAAAACTCTAAGTTATATGGTAAATCTACAACTTTGGATAGGGAGGGTGAAAGGTGCCAATAATTTTGCAGACAATCTCCAAGGCAGCAAGGGCAGACTTACTTCCATGGGCATTTCTAAGCTGTTCAGCCTACTTAATTTGCTGGTATAAAATGTTTGCATACTTAAAAATGAGACTTTAAAAAAATTTTTTGAAATAACTATGGCCTGCTCTAATGAATAATTTCCCAGATTTTATGAAATTAAATAGCAAAAGCAAAGTAGTTGATATGGTAAAACATATTGGAAAATATGACCATATTTCATCGCTCTCCCAGTTCCTATATTGTCCCCTTCTTCTTTATTATTCTGTGTAATTATAATGAATCGGTAATAGTAAACACCATCTGCAGAGGAACTTGTGGGAACCATAACTGTCTTTCCTTTCATTTATTAGCCGCATAGCCTTTGGTATATCAAGTCCACTAAAGTCCATGAAAGTAGTGTCTTTATGGAATTTTGAATAAGTGTGGCTGCTCTCCAGTGTGGTTTCATTCTGTCTCCTCTTTGGGGAGTACACAGTCCAGCCATGCTTTGGAGAAAAGTATCAAAAAGTGGTTTGTCTTTTGACTTTTTGACTTCTCCTTATCCCTTTCCAGTCACAATCGTCTCCCTCCTTTCAGACTCTCGGACTTGAATGTGTAATTACAGCCTGTTGTCTGCAGAGCAATTATAGCCTAATTTGACTGGTTGCACAGCAGGATGACAAAAGAGCTGGCTGTCAGGCGAGGTCAGAGATCAGCCATTGCCCCATGGACTTAGGCAGCCGCCCGGTCAGGACTCTGGAAGGCTCTTCTCAGCTGTGGGACGGGTCTGCAGCTGTCTGAGTGCCTCTTCAGATGTCTCTTTGGATGAAACATGGACTGTTTCAGGACACAACATCCCAGCCTGCAGTTTGGCTTCTTGCCTTCTTATCAAAGATGGGTGAATCGCTCTGAAGTAAATAGAGCTATTTCTTGTGATTTCTGTATAAATTTCAAGTGGAATTTGTACAAAAGCCAGCATTAAAATATTATGTCAATCTTCCTTTATACACTTAAGATTGTAAAATAGTATTTAAAAAGAATGTTAAAACAGAATGCTACATTAGGATGGAAACTGCTGTGAGTTAAATAGCAAAATAATTTGGATGCAAACAAATGAATTGTATTCACAGATGGAAAATCCTATAGATGCCGTAAATAAAGGATCATAAAATTAGAAAGTAAAAATGAAAAAGCACATTGTATATCAGTTAACCTAATCCTATAAGGTAAGTAATAAACAAATATTCCTTAAATAATTTATGTTTTGTCTAGTCCACATTTAAGTCTCTGATGGGATGCAAATTCAGATACATTTCTGGAGAGAGAACATTTTACTGTTATTGAAAGATTCTTCAATTCCATTATCAAATATTTAACATAATTGATCTTCTCCAAACTTTAGGCAGACCTACTTATCTAACTCATGGTAATTTTAATGAATGAAACAAATATAAAGTGTAATTGAGAGAAAATACTAACCTAAGTGATAGTGCCAATATTCCAGAAATCAGGAATAAAATACAAGCTGACCTTAAGAAGATAGGTTCATCTAAAAAAAAGATGACATATAATAAAGGCCAATATAAGGTGAATGGGGACAAAAAAGTTTAAACACAAATCTCGTTAGGGAAAATAACCTAATAAATTTTGTTGTCAGTGCAGTTAATAGGAAGTATGACTAAAATGCTACTACAAAATATGCCAGTGTGATATTGTGATCTACCAAATATATTATATACCAGGAAGGTTCCTTAACTGCTCTATCTATAGAAGGAGACTCTTGCGTTTGATTTCGACTACTCTATTTCATTATTTATTCATGTTGGGAAGCCATAGTACACTTACTTAGAATTCAGGGCAGGATTTTAAACCCTAGAAAGCCAGGTGGCAATCAGAGAAAAGTCATTTTTAGATTACCAGGATGAGGTAAAAATATAGAAATTAGGAAGTAGTTTAATACTGAGTAAGCAAACAGGAAGCAAGAGCAGTAAGAAACACGGGCAGGCTGAGTTAGGTTGTCATGGCAGAGTCAGAGACAGAGGAAATGAGAATCAGGCTGTCAAATCAAGTGTTGGCACATAACTAACAGTGGATGTGGGGGAAACCTATAGTCCAGTTTTCTGTTGGCAACGGGGGGATTTAAGACACATGTCAATCTCTGATATCTGGTTATATGGCCTCCTTCACCTGATCCTTTGGGTTAATGCCAGAAGAATTACCACTGTTTCCATCATAACAAAAGTATGATGTTAAAAAACCTCCTAAGACAAAGAAACTCCTAAGAAAAAGCCCTTTAGTGAGGGCTTGCTATGTGCCAGGGCATAGTATAGGGATTCACTCACTCATTTATTCATTCATTCCTTTATTCCATAAATAAATATTGAGCTTACAATGTGCCAGTTGCTGTGATAATTACTAGGAAACAATGTTTAGTAAAACGAAACGTGGTCCTTGCTTTCACACCAAGATGAGACAGATATTAATCATATAGTGTACACAACTTAAATAAATATATGTATAATTAAAAATGTGTAAATATTACTAACAATAGAAAAGGTAACATAAATAGATAAGGGGTAAAATTTCATCGAATGCTCATAAACTTGCAGAATCCTTATTTTACCTATGAAAAGACAGAGGTTAATTCCTAAAATCACATACCCACAAGAGCAACTCTTTTTGTTGTCTTCCTAGTCACATGCTCCTTGAAACAAGACTCACACAACTGTAGAACTGAAATGGAAACTTAGATTCTATATAAATTAATTAATTTACTTATTCAAATAATATTTGTTGAGTAGAAGTTCTAGGCACAGGAGATATAATGGAAAAAGGCCCTCTTCTAATAAGGCTTACATTTTAGTGGATGAAAACAGTAATAGATGCACAAACTAGCTATCTAAATATCAGTGATAAAAAGATAGCAGAGAAACAAACAAGTCATGTGATAGGCAAAGATGAAATGGCTCTTTTGTTAGGCGGTACCAAGAAAGGCCTCCCTGAATGAAGAATAACGAGAAAAAGCTGCCTCCTCAGAAGGCAAAGGAAAGAGCCTTTCAGGCAAAAGGGAGTGTTGGGACATAGGCCCTGGGATGGGAACAATGTGGCTTATTTGAGGGACAGAAAGGACCTCAGGGTGGCTACAGTGTTAGGGAGAATGATACAGGAGCTCCTCAGGGTCTAGAATACAAAAAACCTTATAGGTCAGGGATTTAGATTTTATTCCATGAATAAATTTCAGGAAGGTTATTAAAAGGGACAGGTGAAGAAGACAGGACATGATTTCAGTTTTAAATGATCACTCTGACTGCTGTGAGGAGGGTGGATTGAAGGAGGCAACAATGGATAAAAGGAGAGCCATCAGGAGGCTCTCTCGTGGGCCCCCCAGGCACTGACTGGTGGCAATAGTGGCATCGGAAAGAAGTGAATGTTTTAAAGATCTCTTTATTAATTAAAAATGTTAAATATATACGAATTTAGAAAAGATGCTAAAATAAAATCAGATTTACCCATCACCCACGTTTAAACATCAATTTATTGCCAGTTTCTTCTATACCTCACCAACTTCTTCAGATTATTTTGTAGCAAATATAAGATATTCTGCCATTTTGCCCATAAATTTACAATATTAATCTCTAATAGAGAAGGATTTATATTTTGAACACAATATTAATTTGTACCTAAAAGTGAACAATAATCCCTGAAGTTATCAAATATCTCTGTAAATGTTCACGTTTCTTTGTCTTAGGAGGTTTTTTAATGATTTAAGGCCCTTTATGTTCCTGTATTGCACTTGACTGATGTGTTGTTTATGTCTCTTGTTCTATTATTTTCCTTTCAACTTATTCACTGAAGAATTTAAGTGGCTTCATTAAAAGTGTTCATCAATTTGATTTTCCTAATTGCATCATATTGGTGTCATTTTTATGTGTTCCTCTAACCCCTGTAAATTGGCAGTTAGAGCCAGAAGTTTAATTGGATTCAGATTTTTTTCTTTTTTTCTTTCCTTTGGCAAGTATCCTTCCATCAGAGGGCATATAATTTCTGATTGTCTCTTTTTGTGATGTTAACAATTGGTCATAAAAAAAAAAATTTTTAAAAACCAGTTTTATCTGTTGTTTATATCACAGCACATAGTTAAATTTCAATCTACTTTAATATGTCTTTAGTCCCCAAACCAAATATAATATAATAAGCAATTAAACAAAATTTATACTCTACAAGTAACACTTTCTTCTTACATAATTAATTTAAAATAAGTTAATAAACATGCATCACTGAAATGGAACAAATCTAGAACTTTCTTTAACTGTACTGAATGTCATGGAAAGTTATAAAATAAGCTCTATAATAA
>NW_012136414.1:3480282-3482143 GCF_000956105.1 Propithecus coquereli | reverse complement strand
TACGCCATTATAGAGAGCAAAAAGAATGATAAGGAAACATAGACTGGCAGAAACAGCTAGCCCAGACTGAAGAGATCAGAAAATCTTCCTGAAAAAAATGGCTATGCTAAAGCCCAGGTGATGATGAAGAGTTGGCCAGGTGTAGAGTTCAGGAAGGAGTTTTCCAGGCAGAAGTACAGCAGGGGTTGTAGGGCTGTGTAGAGCATCAAAGCTGGAGGCGTAAGCAGGAGCCAGTTCATACAGCCTTATAAGGCCTGTTAAGAACTTTAGACTTTGTCCTAGGAGCACTGTTAACAAACAGTTTTAAGCAGGACAGAGACATGGTTAATTTTGTGTCATAGGATGATCATTCCTGTTGTTAGAGGATAAGGAAAGTGGAGGTGGGCTGTCTGGTTATTGGTGGTGGAAGGAATCCAGGGAGAGTATAAGGGTGGCCAAGCGGTAGTGGCTGTGGGTTATGGAAGAAGTAGACAGAGTCAAGAGACAGAAAAGGGCTTCAGCTGGATTTATTGACTTCAGGAAAAGAGGCAGGAGCTGAGGTCTTTGTGTACTTTCTAACCATGTATTTAAAGACCGAATTTCTACTTAAGTCTTGAGGCTAATTCTCTTTTCATGCTAGCCCCTCAACTGATCCCAAACTGAGGATTTTAGTCCTACCTCTGATTCATGTAGAAGAAAAGTCCTCAAAGCCTCTTGATGTGGTCTTATAACTAATCTCCCTTCCTTTAATCCGGGAACCAGGATAAAAGCCCAAGTTTGCATTTCAAATAGTTCTATCTGTTGTAGTGTATGATTGTTACTCATTTTTATTTTGTACTAGGACCCTAAAAGTTACTCATAATCTGAGATGGTGGAGCTTGATGTGTCCTGACAGAGGAAGGTTTTGTGTAAATTTTTTCCTGCTCCTTTCAGATTTATTCTGTGTTCTTCAAGACTCTGTGTAACTAACAGCAACTGCATTTTAATGCAGTGACAGCTATGAAAAACAAAAAACTATCAGTCATTGTCAAATACTCTATAAATGGAGACAGAGGAGGGGTTCAGTTCTCTGTGTAACAAGGACAGAGGAGAAAGGTCAGTGATATATCATGTGGTGTAAGATTTCCCTTTAAGCAATCTTCTGCTAAGACTTGCTCACAGTGTGGAAGCTTTTGTCTGGCCAGAGACTGTAAATTCTAAAGCCTCAACTTAAGGCTACAAATATTCACATCTCTGCTCTGTATAGTATTAGAGAAAGGGAAGAATGCATTGCAAGTAGATTTGGGGGGAAAATTAATTTTTGCCATTTATGAAGGCCAGGAACTAATATTAACAATTGTTTAACTTATGAAAAATTAATTAGATGACTTATAAATTATGTATGTGGGAAAAAGAAAATCTGTCAATGGGTGGTTTGAGAATTCAGAAGGGCACTTAAGCTGATAACAAAAGGTATTTTGTGCAGCTGGTCACGTTGGGATGGGCTTTTGCTCTTCCTTTGTGCCTGAAGATGGTGAATACAGAATTTTTCTTATGTAATTCCCTGGTACTGAGGGAACTGGTCATTTCCATAAAGCATTTATCATTATGTGCTTGTCAGCTGTTTGGAAGCATAGAAGGCAATAGACAAAAATGTAATGGGAAATTCAGAGAACCAAAAAGTTGTTAGAAGAATTGAGCCATGTGCCTTCCAACACTGCACAACCTCATAATGAGCCCTTGTCCCAAATATCTTGATAAAAGAGTAAACACAGCAACCCACACATGTAATATAAAGTCAAACCCACACATGTAATATAAAAAGTGAACAACAGATCTAATCCCAAAACAAGTTTGGATTTATCTGTATCTTAAGAAATCTTGTAGAGTATTAAAACATTTT
>NW_012136414.1:3466640-3478620 GCF_000956105.1 Propithecus coquereli | reverse complement strand
GAAGGATAGGGTCTGAAATCTAGATAACACTTTCCTCCACATATTTTAGTAATCAAGTAGCCATTTATAATCCCAGCTGGGTGTGACTTCTTTCATTTTAGGGAAGATTAATCAAGGACTTCACTGTAGTATAGAAGGGATTATAGTATGCCACTGGTTTTCATGGTAATATTACTCTTGAAATCTTATCTTATACTGTAGTTTTACAGAAGAAAAATATGCATACAAATATTAATTGCAGTTTTATTGTCAATTCTAAGGTCCTCTTTTAATTCACAGATGCCCAAATGTTAACTTAAAACTGAGTGACTGAAATGTGTCCCATTATATTCTAGGCATTCGCAGTGTCAAATCTACGGAGACAAGTGCACCTGGAGACAAATGACCAGACTACCATAAAACAGAAGCTTAATTATGTTCACTTACAGTTTCAAATTATTCCCAACAAATTACCCTGGGTAAGGGGGCACATCCATCAAGGCAAGACTCTAATTTCATATTCACGGTAATGTGCTCCTGTAAACTGCTGTAATAAGGTTTTAACTAAGTTTTCCTCTTGACCTCACTGAGCTGAAATATTGCAGGCTGTGTGTTTTTTGTAGTGTCTCCAATTAATTTCTGACCTTGGTACTGCTTGGGCACAATGAGGCAAGTGAAGGGTGGAGATCAGATTTAATTTTGAATTTCCTGACTGCCGCTGGTTTGTATCTCAACTTGAACATTACTTAAACATGTTATTTTTGGTCAATGACTTTTTATGCAGCATGCTGGGCAAATGTAATTAAGCAGGCTAAGTTTTGTTCTCTGCTGTCCTCCAAGTTCTTGTATGGGAACTTGAAATCTCAACAGGAAACACCTGTATGGTAGTTGCATCCCAAGCCTTCCCAGAGAATTAGTATATAACATTGTTTCTGAGCCTCACAAGCTCTTCCCCAAATAGAAATGCCCAGCTGTATTTGAAGATTGTGTTTTCAATTACTAGTGAAAATTAAGCCTCTTGGCTTAGAAGTGAACCTTTCTATGATGGTCTAATAGGCTTAGCTATATCAAGGATCAGTCACATCATTCATTTATTTCATCATTCAATATTAGATTTTTTTTCTTTTTTTTTTTTTTTTGGAGACAAGGTCTTGTTCTATTGCCTGGGCTATAGTGCAGTGATATCATCATAGTTCATTGCAATCTCAAATTGCCTGGCTCAAGTGATCCTCCCACCTTATCCTCCCAAGTAGCTGGGACTATAGAACAGGCATACACCACCATGCCTGGCTAATATTTCTATTTTTTTATTTTAGAGACAGGGTCTTACTACGTTGCCCAGGCTGGTCTCGATCTCCTGGCCTCAAGCAATCCTCCCACCCCAGCCTCCCAAAATTCTAGGATTATGGGCATGAGCTACTGACCCAGGCCTACACTTAAAAAAAAAAAAAAATTCAACCAACCTTTATGTAAGGGTTGTGGAAGTATACAAAGAGAAATCGGACTTAGACGCTACCCTTATGACATATCAACAAGAAACACATTATTGTCTTGGATAAAACACAATTAATTCCTATTTAGAGATAAGGAGAAGATATTTGGATAGGATGTTGGCTATGTGAAAAATAAGTTGAAATCATGATGTTAAAACCTCATGTAATCTTCTCTTTTTAGTAAAGTAATGGATTAGACATAATTTAAAAACTCCACAAAAAATCTAGAAATGAAGAATAAATATGACAAAACTACGCTTTGAATTTTATAGCTGAGCTCCTGGTAAAGTTGGAGAAATTCTTAGAGACAACAAACTAGGTGAGTACTGAAAACAAAAATGGTAACTCAAATTGAACTTGAGGCTGCAGTGTCCTGGTAAAATTTGCAGATTTACCTCACTCAGAGATTTGAGTTTCAATAGCTTAGTGGCCTCAGGAAACAATGCCTTGAGCCCAAGCAAGATAAGAAGTTGGAACTGAGATCACAGCATACAGCTGGCAGTCTCAAAGAGTTGTATCCGTAGTGAAAGGAGGGACTGGAAAAGTTCATTTGCTGCAGTAGGGAAAATGGTAAGTGTGAGGGTTAACTTTAAGTGTAAACTTGACTGGATTAAGGGGTATTCAGAGAGCTGGTAAAACATTATTTCTGGGTAAGTCTGTGAGGGAGTTTCTGGAATAGACTAGCATTTGAATCAGTAGATTGAATAAGGAAGATCCACCCTCACCCAATGTGGGATGGGGACCATCCAAGTGGGTGATGTCCCCAATAGAACAAAAAGGCAGAGGAAAGGTAAGTTCTCTCTCTCTTTTGGAGCTAGGATACCCTTCTCCTTCTGCCCTTGAACATCAGAACTCCAGGTTCTATGGCCTTTGGACTCTGAGACTTACACCAATGGCCCTCTTAGGCCTTCAGCCTCTAACTGGGTTACACCATCAGCTTCTCTAGGTTCTGAGACCTTTGGACTTGGACTGAGCCATGCTACTTGCTACCCTTTTTCTCTACCTGATAGATGGCCTATAGTGGGACTTCTTATCATCCATAACATGCAAGCCAATTCCCTTAATAAATTCCCTCTCCTCTCTCTCTCTCAATATATATCCTACTGGCTCCTGCACTAATACAACAGGGATATTTGTCATCTCAGCCTCAACTCAGGACAGAAAGTAAGTTTCCCCCAGGAGCTTGCAATCACAAATTTCCCACATTCATTTATACAATTTGAATTTACTGCAACAGAGATGTCTAGATAACATCTAGCTAAGAAATTAATTTAAAGTGGTCAGAGATCTATTTTGCTCCATGGAATATAACAGAAGCAAACATAATTCTAGTTGATAGTAATACATGTTCAACTTACATCTCTTGGCCTCCCTACAGACAAGATAAAAAAAAATAGGGCTTGTATCCAAAATATACAAAGAACTCTTAAAACTCAGCACTAAGAAAACGAACACTATTGCTTTAAAATAAGCAAAAAATATGAACAGACACTTCACCAAAGAAGATATACAGATGGCAAAGAAGATATGCTCAACATCATATTATTAGGGAATTGCAAAGTAAAACAACAACAAAATACCTCTATATGCCTATTAGAAAGGTGAAAATATGAACACTGACAATATCAAACAGCGATGAAAATGTGGAACAACAGGGACACTCATTCATTGTTGGTGGGAATGCAAAATGGTACAGACCACTTAGACTTAGTGGTTTCTTACAAAGCTAAATATAATCTTATCATAAGATCCAGCAATCACGCTCCTAGGTATTTACCAAAATAAGTTGAAAATTTATATTGATACAAAAATCTGCACACAAATGTTTATAGCAGCTTTATTTATACTTGCTAAAACTTGGAAGGAAGCAAGCTGTCCTTCAATAGGCGAATGGATAAGCAAACTGTGATACATCCATATAATGGGGTATTATCCAGTGTTAAAAAGAAATGAGTTATTAAGCCATGGAAGGACATAAAGGAAACAGAAATATACATTACTAAATGAAAGAAGCCAACTTGAAACTGTATGATCCCACCTACATGACATTCTGGAAAAGGTAAAAGTATAGAAACAATAAAAAAAATTAGTAGTTGTCAGAGATTTGAGGCAGGAAGGGAGAGATGAGTAGGTGAATCACAGAGGATTTTTAAGGCAGTGAAACTGCTCTGTATGATACCGTAATGATGGATTCATGACATTATACATTATACATTTATCAAAACTCATATAACTGTATAACCCAAAGAGTAAACTCTAATGTAAAGCATGGACTTTAGTTAATAATAGTGTATCAACATGAGTTTGTCAAGTGTAACAAATGTACCACACTAATGTAAAATGTTAATAACAGGTTCAACTTTGGGAGTGGAAGGAGAGAGGTATATGGGAATTCTCTATACTTTTCTGCTCAGTTTCTCTGTAAGTCTAAAATTTCTCTAAAATAAGTTACAAAGCACAAAGAAAGAAGTTACCATAAAGGAAAGTCACCTGTAACAGCTAAAAGCTAAAAGGGAATTAACATATTGACATCAAATACTTGATATATTGGATATAGAATATAAAATTAGACTGTTTGAAATGTTTGAAGGGAAAATTTTAAAATGAGCAAAAAATAAGAAAAAAGACAAAAAAGAAATAGTAATATTTGAAAATTAGCCAAATTGATACTGTATTCTAGAAAAATATTATAATTGAAATTAAAAACGTGTAGGAACATTAGATTCTCACTTTTGCCAAGATGGAGTAATAAGGACTATAGTTACCCACCCATTTGAAACAATGAAAAAATGAACAAAATATATGGAATAATGGTTTATCAGACACTAGAGATATGATATCAAGGGATGGTAATATCTGTGAAATGAGAAATAAATAAGGTAAATGCTGTGATTTCCTGAGATTACTGTTTTGAGAGAGTTTCCAGGCCATGGTGCAGGGAGGCAGAACACAGCAGACTTGAGTTGAGGCAGATGTAGCTGACAGTGCTGGGTAACACAGGTGTCTAGAGATTGCAGGATGGAGTGCCTCAGAGTAGAGAGCTGCCCAGTGAGAGAATTCTGGAGATCTGCAGAAAGGGTTTTCTTGAGTATTCAGCAGAGTTCTGGTTACCTTATACAAGTGGCTAAACTACTGCAGGCTTGAGTTCTTGAACCACCAAGAAATATTAGAAGTATTAGTGCTTGATACTAAGAGACTATCAAGATATTTGGACAAGATATTTGCAGGGACACTTCACCAAAGAAGACACACAGATGACTGATAAGCACATGTAAAAATACTCAACATTAGTCATTAGGTAAATGCAACTTAAAACCACAAAGACATACCAATACACACCTACTATAATTGAATGCCTAAATTTGGAAAAGACTAACTGTATTAATTATTTTCGAGGATATAGAGGAACTGTAATACAACCATATTGGAAAACATTTTGACAAGCTCTTAAAATGATAAACATATACATACCATATTATCCAAACTTTTTACTTTTAGGTATTTACGCAAGAGAAAAGAAAGCATATGTCCATACAAAGACTCATAGATAAATGTGCATAGCAGTTTTTCTTGCAATAGCTAAAAATAGGAAACAATCCAGTATCCCTCAACCAATGAATGGAAGAACGAACTATGTTTCAATGGAATACTACTCAGCAGTAAAAAAGAATAAACTATTGATACATGGTACAGTGTGGGTGAATTTGATAATAATTATGCCAAGTAGGGAAAGCCAGACACAAAAGAGTATATACTATGTGATTCTATTAATACAAAAATTTGGTTAATGCGAGGGTCAATGTAAGCCATTATAGGTTTCATAAAACAACAAGAAAAATAATTATAAATGCTTAAATTGGGAAGAAATAAGACAATTAAAATACTCAAAATAAATAACATACAAGAAATGAATATAAATCAAGACAGCATGGTTGAGTATTTTTCTCCAGTTACACTTGGGGCATAGTTATTACACATATGAAGTACACAAAAAACTGGATGGAACTAATTTTGGAGTTTTGCCAGAGGAGTATGTCTAAGAGCAAAAGCTGCAATTAAGTGTGGGTGTAAAATAGGAAGTTATAATGAGAGATCAAGGAATGTAAGCTGAAAGCAGGAAAGGGAAGATTTGACGGGAATTAGGATCAATGACATTGGAAAATCTCAATGTAGTCAAACAATTATCAGAAGTTAGTTACTAGAGATAGTGAGCTGAAAAGATGGGAAGCATTACTGGTCACAGAGTAGGATGATTGCACTGGAGATAATGGAAGGAGTGCAATTATTGGGAATATCAAGATTTAGGATATTAGCATGAGTGTGGGTAGGTAACGTGCAAGGGGGAAGGGCAAGATCATTCAAACAGAGAAGTCAAAGAACTGGGAGGCCAGAATGTGGGAAGGACGGTTCACGTAGATACTGAAATCACTAAGAACAATGATAATCATATTGGACAGGGTGACAGTGTCCTGCTAAAAGAAACTTCTAACAAATGACAGGAAGGGCCCAGGGATTTGTAGATAGGTGTAATCAATGTGCAGTGACAAGGGAGGGCAAGGTTTTGGAAAAGGCAATGATCAGTAAGAAGAATTCCTTAACACCAGTTCCAAACACAAGAGGATCTCAGGGGGAAAAATGCTCCACTTAAGAGGACTGCCAGGGGAGAGAATTTTAGGGGAGAGCCAGGTTTTTCTCAGAGCAGGAAAGTGAAGGGAAGTTTCAGGAGACAGGTTGAGCATGTAGAGAATTTTGATGGCGACAGATGTGAGTTCCAAGAAATGCTGACCAAATTGTTTAGGAAGAAATCTTGTTTATCTGAGAACTATGAATAGATTTTTGCTCTGTAAACTGTGTACTAAGGCAGATATTTATATGTCGGTGGTGGTTTTGTTTGGCTGTCCATTCAGTAAAAACATTTTCTTTATGGTCAATATCATCATTTACAAACATTTAAGATCTCTTTTTTTCCCTCCAAGTATAATGTCTATATGTACGTATTATATGTATAGCTAGTGTCTTTGACCTGGCTACAGATAACTCAATTTAAGTCCTATATATAAATGACTACACAGAGAACAGAAGAGTCAACATAGGCACAATGCAATTGGTGTATCCCAGATAGGGAATAAGCATTAAGAATTTGTTGTAAGAACACTACTTGCACAGTTTCCTCCTTGCCTGGTTAAATGTCAAGAATCTCCATACAGTTCTGATATTTCTCAATACATGGAATAAGGTATGTTCATTATATGATTGACGGGAAGGTACAATTCTTGTTTGAGTGAATCCCCATTCCTTATTGCCTCATTTTACACAATGCAATGTGCATTGCAGTGCAGAGGAAATTTGAGGGGTGGGGTTGGGATTGAGAGCCACTCTGTCAGGACAATGCTCCCTCCACTTTTCCTGAGATTTAGGGAAGGGAAAGAGAGCTGCTAGTGCCAGGAGCTAGCACCCACATCAGTAGCCCACCACTCAAACAGGTGGCCTGAGGAAGGGAAAGTTAATTGCTCTCTAACTGCACCCTTGGCTGGGTAAACTCACTTTCAGGAAGCCATGGAGGCAGAGAACTTCTGTATTGTCTTTCCATGCAATTTCATTCAGAGCGATGATTTTCTATCTACTATCTTGTCCCATGCACAGTCAAAAAATTCTTAAAAGTTTCTGCATTACATAACTTAAATAGAGCTTATTCCACTATCGAATTCTGTATTTTTCAGCCTTTTTATAGGTAAAGAAATTCCAGTCATCACATGCCCCAAATTTTAATGTGACTAGGTCAAGCCAGCAAATTGAAAAATTTAAAGAATTGTTATTTCACATATGCATCCTTTAATGAAACTTTAAAATTTACTGGGAAAACAGTTAAAATTGAATTCATTTTCTTCAAGTTCAGAGTACACTCTTTTTTTGAAGATTGCTCCTGAATTTTATTATTTTGTAGAAAGAAAAAAAATCAAACTCAGATGTTAAAGATTTGCTCTCATTTTTACACTTTCATAATACCCTTGGAGACGACAGATTGATGCTTTTTACAGACCAGTACATCAAGCTTGTTTTTTTTAAAGTCTAAATAGCTAAAACTAATAGTAAAAAAGGTGTGGGTATATCATTTCATTGTGTATATTATTCTGTCATTCAACTGATTTATGCCTTATTTTTATGATTCTCATCAACACTGTAGCAATATTTAAGAATTTTTTACCAACGTTTGCTTGAGCAATAGTCAATGTTTTAAACGTGTGTTATCGTGTGAATTATTTCTTAAGATTCTTAGAATAAATATGTGTGTCGTTATTGTTTTATATTGGTAATATTTCTATTACCAAAGATATAGCACAGTGGTCAGTGAAACACAAGACATCTTTAAAATTGTTCTGAGGTCTAATAGCTGTTCATAAGAGAATCTTCTTGTTAGGGGAAAAAAAACCTCACTCATGGTTGAAGCCTAAATTCACTCAACAAACAATGATCGGGGGTATAGCATATGTCCGGCACTCTACCAGGCAATGAGAATGCAGAGATGGGAAACAGAGTCCTTCAGGGAGAGAAGGAAACATTCCCATAATTTAGGGGAAGCTCTTCAATGAGAAGGGATATTGGAGCTAATTTTTTTTCTCCAGAAGCTAGGGCATGCAAGAACAGTGAGGAGCTATATTTTTAATGCTAATTTTGCCACATAGAAAACAGCAGAATAGGGAAAGGGCGTCCAAATGAAATAAATGGTATGTTCAAAGGTAGTATGGAGTGATGGGGTACAAGTATAGTTCGGTATGTCTAAAATGTGTGGTTAATAGAAAGAACAATGGGAGATGAGGCTCAAAAAGAAGATACCGATCAACGAAGAGGGGTCCTGCAAGCTATAGGATTTGTTCTCCAACTCTTGGTGATGGGGAGCCATTTAAGGATCTTTTTTAAGCAAGAGAGGGGCAGAACCAAATTGATATTTTAGAAGATCATTTTGTCAATAGCCGTCATCATTATCATCAAGGTATCAATTGAGTGTTTCTTTATATACATTAAATCACACTGCGATTTAATTAATCAAAAATCACACTATGAATGAAACACTATTGTCCACATTTTACAAATAAGGTAGTTAAGGAATGTGATATTTCACTTGTCTATTAAGTGTCAAAGCAGAGAGATTCAAACCAGGGAACTAAGCTCCCTCTCTTCACTGCGCAAAGAGACCATCAAAATAGAATAGGTAAGAAAGTGGCTGATGAGGAATGAATAAATTCAAGAATTATTTGAGTAGAATGTCCAAATACCTGGTTTTGAATTTGTTCCAACAGCATTTGAACTGTCTGGGAAATATATTGAGAAATTATATTTTTAATTAAAAAGTATAATTATTATGTCATTATATAATTTTCACGCAAGTCTTCTTGCTCATTCTCTGGGGCTACATTGTGTGTAATTCACCTTATTTGTTGTCTGGTTAGATTGAATCTAATTGTACGATCAATGCAGATCACTACAGCCAGCTGCATTATTCAAATTTATGTAAGATTGTCTAACACGAGGTAATATACATACACACTAGATTGCTAAAATTTTCTTTCCATAAATATGATGTTCATGTGGGTTTTTGTCAGCTTTCATTTTTCTCGTATCTCTATGTGCTCCTTTTGGGGAAGAAATGTGTGGTGGATTTAACAGGCTGTTTACCCTAAATCTAAAATTTTATTCAACACTGACTTGTGATCATTAGAAAAAAATGTACTAGCTTGTTGTTAAGAAAGCTACATTTGCATTGTAGAAGGACTTTTTCTAGTTTTGATGATCAATAAATATGATTGTAAATTTACTTCTAAAACATTGAAAGTGTATCCAAGAATGTTCAAATATCTAATTATCTGATTTCCTTCTGATAATTCACTATGGTATGCCCTAAATAATTGTGTCTAGCTGTTCAATAGATTTCCATCTAAATGAGTGAAACAGGTGACGGTCTGCCAGGTCTTCCATGACTACCCCAGCCATTCCGAGCCATCTGCTGCCCATTATCTATCCCAACTCATCTCTACCCCACCCCCAACTCATACTTCCTGGCCACTTTGACTGCTTTGCTTTTCCAAACATGTCAGACACTCAGGGCCTTTGCAATTGCCATCCTCATGATCTGGGATGCTCTTCCTTCAGATGTATCCACATGGCTGGCTCCCTCACCTCCTTCGAGCCTTTGTTTAAGATATGTCCTGAGAAAGTCCTCCTAAACTACTCTCTACTACTTCTTTCAAAACTCTTTCCCTCTTATCCTGTTTTATTTTCCTTAATTGCACTATCCCCATCATATATACTACACATGTATTTGTATATTTCTCTGTCTTATAGCACTAAAATGTAAGCTCCAGTAAATCAATACATAGAATACAATATTCACCGACTTTGAATGGAAAAACATCTATTAATAAATGGACAGCAAGAAATCTTTTCCTCCCTGAAAGCACTGCTCCTCCAAATTTGTTTAAAGTGGTTTAATATTCTTTTTCAATTGCTGTGTCTTGGGAACATGGAAGGAATATTTAACATGATGAATAATCTATAAAGGGATAATTACAAATATTCTAGGTTAAGTCAGTAAGGCATGGACTTCATTTTCTTTAGTTTTTACTATACCATTCACCTCTTTGAAAGCAAAATGAGGTCTTCTTAAAAAATAAAAACCAGATTAAATCCACAATATCTAAATAAAACAGAAAAATATTACAGGCTGTCATCAAAAACCTCATATTGTCAGTACATATTTTGTGCAATATAGTTTATTAAGCATTGACTATTTTTTTGTGAAAGATAATGAAAGAATCCAAAGAACCAAATTACCAAATTGGTGGAGCAAAAGTGAGAGAAGGAGTTAATTAAGGTTTCATCTATCAGTATATGGGCAGGCGGCCATTTCGTTAACCAAGACTTAAACCCAGATTGAAAATTCAAGAAATGATTGCTGGAAAGGAGAGTAGAGATGGAAAAATATGTTGGTTTTGAGATACTGTTGCACATCCAATTGTAGTAGTCTAATAAGAGGCAATCGAAATTATAGATCTGAATCTTAGAAGTTTGTTCTGGAAGTAAACATTTTAGAACTATCAGAATATATACAGCCATTAAAATTATATGCATAAGAGAGATTGCTTAGGGTGTATATGTCAAGACAAGAAGGTGGAAAACATTTGATAAATGTTTAGTGCACTCACTGAATTTTTTTTCCCCCTTATGGTAATATTTTTTTCTTTACTGTACCTGCATTTATGTTCCTCTGTTCTTTGCTATACATTTTAATTAATTTCTGTTTCTCAATCAGTGATGCCAGATGTGTTTATTTTATTAACTTATTTAAACAACCAACTTTTACTTTTTGGTAACATTTTAATTACTTTTTTTGCATTCTATTTCTTTCATGTCTATTCTTACTTTATATTTTCATTTCTTCTACTTCCTTTGCATTTAATCTGTTGTTCTTTTCCTAGCTTCTTGAGTTAAATGCTATAGAAAATTTTAAGTCCCATTTTCTTTAATGTATATATTATGAACTCTATGTTCTTTGATTCGGTTCTTCATTTTGTTAAATTCTATTTGGCTATCAACAAATGGTTAAAGGCAAAGACTGAGCCTCTAATTAGCAGTTGTCAGTGAAAAGCTTTGACAGAATAAAAGATTGTTGAATATAGTGCAGTGTGTGTCAGTTAACTATTGCCACCACAGTGCTGCATAACCAGCTACTCCCAAATCTCAGGGATTTAAGATAACTGTAACTTATTCTCATATATTTGTGGGTTCACTGATCTATGGGTTCAGCTGTATGGCTCTGTTGATCTCAGCTGGGATTGGTCTTGTGTCTAAGGTTCAGCTGAAGTTTAGCTGATGTAGGTTGTTTTGGTTGGGATGGTTGAGCTGTTGAACTCTGCTGAACCCAGCATATTTTTCTCCTGGCAATGGCAAAGGTGAATGAGAGCTAGCTCAAGAATGCAAGCACTTTTCAAGTCTTTGGTCACGTGACAGCCAATAGCACTTCATTGCAAGTCACATGATTGAACTCAAAGTCTGGGGCTGGGAAAACATAATCCTCTTTAGTCAGACTGCAAAAATCTTTGGTCACAGGGCTTGAGTAACAGGGAGTGATAGAGAACCAGAGCTTTTACTGCAATCAATAGAAAACACAATGTAATCATATACAGTTTGAGAAAAATAAAAGCTTGATGACACCAAGAAAATAAATCTAAATTATGCTCAAATGAAGGACATTTTATATCAAATTTTAAAATACTTTGACTGTTATAATCACATTTTAAAATATTTCCTTCATCATAAGTGTCCTTACTCTTTTGCTTTATCAGAAGTCCCCTTGAAACACAAAACAAAAGTTTAATCTTACCTCTTGTGAAATTAACTGTTCATCTCAGCCATGCATGTGAATTGTTGGCAAAGAAAACACCATTAAATCAGTATCTATAATTGGGTGTATTCCATTGTTAGAAAGAAGGATCTTAGATTCTGTCTCTGCT
>NW_012136414.1:3458285-3466015 GCF_000956105.1 Propithecus coquereli | reverse complement strand
CCTCTATTTACTTTTTCTGAAATGGCAATTAGCACAGGCTGAATCTTCTCAAGCTACTTTCCATCTTTATTAACTACTCTTTTACATTTTTAATCTTTTTCTCTTTCTACAATGTTGTAGCAGAATAGCTCAGTATTTTCTCATGTTCACTAATTGTCTCTATTTCTGGAACCTGTCAAGAGATTTTCTGTTTTTATTTTTTATTTCAATTACTGTATTATTTGTCATATTTTCACTTCAATATTTTTCATTTTTTCTGTTCTTTTTGTTCTTTTATATTTTCTTCTTTTTTTCCAGTGGTCTTGTGCTTCACATATCTGAGAATCCTTAACATGTGTGTTTCAAATTGATTTACATATTGCTCAATTATATTTTCCTTTTTTCTAGACTGAATTCATCTCACAGTTGTTCCTAAGTTGGTTTGCCTCGTGAATTTTGGAATATTGTTTCCAGATTCATCTTGACTAGAAGTCTGTCTTGTTCTGTACTGTGGCTAGAGGCCTCTATCCCACACTGATAATGTCAATTATGCAAATCTAGACACCAGGCTATTGGATGGTGTAGTCTCTGCCCTCATTTTTGGCCTTATCTACTTTCTATTGTCCCCCAGTGATGCAGTTTTATAAAAGTGCTAACGATCAGTTCACATAAATGGTGAGTGCCACTATTCTGAGCTTCCACTCGTGGCAGGGAGAGTCCCACTGTAGCATCTCATTTTAAGCTGTGAGTTCCAACTTAGTCCAATCTCCAATGCGTCACGTTTGGTTTTTATTACTCACTAGAGCCCAAACTGCCAGCAGATGCTCCTTGCTTCCACTTCTGGTTCCAGCAAGTTCCATCTACTTTTTTGTGTTTCTTTTCTATTTCTGATCAAAAACATGTATATCTTGTCTTTGAGAGTGGTTTTAGCTTCCTGATTTCCTCTATTTTGTTGTAATTAAAATTCCTATGGGAGATGGATGTGAATTTTTAATACATGAACTGGAAACTGTTCATTTTTAATAAAGTAGAAATGGCAGATACAGTTCATTAAACTAATTTGTATTTTGGATATCAAAGTTGCTAGTTGTTATTCCCATTTTTCTCTTAGGCAAGTAGTTCAGTGGCCCTTGGCTAGGGAATGAAATAGAGTTTGGTGAAATTCCTCTATATAATAAAAAGAGGACAGCTGAGTTACTTTTTGAAATACATAATTTGTTATATACACCCTGTTCAATCCTAGTATTTGCTGAGTTTAATGAAATTTTATTTAATTTTATTTACTAAAGACCTGGGCATGATACATCATTGTCTTCCAATGATCAGATGTTCTCAATGTAATATTCAGGGAACAGGACCAAAATATGCTTTGAATATACTTTGAAATTTTGTTATAAAAGATTAATGACCTTTCATTCAATGAGTACTTTTTTTCTTCCTTCAAATGTTCACGTGACTGATAGCTTATCAATGTGTATTGTATGTTACAAATGGACTTGTCAGAAAAGGAATTATAGATGTCCGCGAACCAAAGATAACTTATCCTTGGGACGCATTTCCCATGCCCCACCCCTGGATAATGTACAGAGTGTTCTTTCCTTAGGAAGAAAAATGTTCCTTATTGTCAGAAAATGACTATTAGTCTAAGAATTATTGCGATTTCACGTATTGTAAGGTTTACTATGCTTTTTGCTGGGAGGAATGCAACTATAGTAACTATAATTGAGAGTTTATCATTATGCTCATAATGTGAGAATAACATGTTTGAGGACATGTTTGTAAAGGAAATAAAGGATCATGAATTGGGTAGCTCTTTGAAGAGGCTCGAAAGGTAAAATGTTTGATAAATTCTTATTGCACTAGGCAGAAACAAGTATCTTCCACCCAGAGCAACTTCATATATAATATTTTAAAACATTTTCTGTTTTTCTGAAGTTGACAGTTAACATTTTAACATAGGATGTGAACTAACTTTTCTTTAAACAAGAATTCAAGTGGTTAAACAGCTGTCATTTTTGCACCAAATTTTTACCAACAAAGCCATGGGAAAAAGTAAGTCATGGGGATAAAATAAGACAGATCAAATTTATCACAAATGAGACTAAGTTAAATTAGGAGACTTTGATCTCATTCAATTAGTCCAATCTTTAAATGCTCATAAAAAGAAGAAAATGAGGAAAATTTCAAAATGCCCGTAGTTCTGGATATGTAATGTTAGGGGGAGAATTGTCAGTGTTCTCCTGCCTAAATGGGAAAGGTTTTAAAATACATTTGGCAAAAAAAAAAAGATCTTTGTATTGGACACGAAATAACTCTTAGATAACAAATGAAATAATTTTTTAATTCATATAGATTTTTAAAAAAATAACATCAGCATTTGTGACAATTTTCATAAAATTTTTGTTTGTCCTACATGAATGACTACTTGAAAGGTGGCTACAAAAAGCATCCATGAAAAGCTCATAGACATCTGCCACTGATAAGTAATTTTGACAATAAACATGAACCCACTATTAAAATTTATACTCTGTTCATTAGAAAGTTTGTGGACTTATTTTAACAGCCAAGGGTGCTGGGTATGTCAAAGTACAGTACTAAAAACTTTTAAATAATTATCATGCACTATATATAATTTACCATGTTTAATTAATTACCCCTCTCTCCTTTTTAAGGGCCTGCTATGACCACGGCACTGTACACAAGGGAGTACAGCATCATGGTCAAAAGCACAGGCCTCTGTGGCCAGTTCACTGTTTGTGTGACCTTCAACAAGGTACTTAACATTCCTGTGCCTCGGTTTCCTCATATGTAAAATGAGGATAACACTACCTATTTTGAAGAGTTATTATAAATATTCAAAGTTTTAATATACTTAAAATAGACTTAAACATAGATTTAAGGTGATTGACACATAGAAGCTTAAATAAATAAGAGCTACAAAGGTACAGTAATTGCATTTTACCTTTACATATGGTTTTTTAGCTTTTATGAATCTTTTCATGTATATTATTAATTACAATATTTCTGTAAAATATCCATTGTTGGTGTTCTTTTTTAAATGTGGGAACTGAGCAAAAGAGGTTGCTCAAGGCCACTTAGCCAATAAGAGCCAAATTTGGAAGGAGAGCCTAGTTTCCATGGCTGCTGATCCAGGATGCACCCCATTGTGTTGAAATGTCCCGAGAAGTGAATTTTAATCAAGTCTGTGGGTAAGTCACACACACACACAACACACACACACACAAGTAATGAGACAGAACTTTGGATACGATGCAAGGAAGATAATCTCACTAAGAATGTACTTCAGTGAAAGGATGCTGTTGTTTCAACCCAGCCAAAGGTGAACAGAAGACAAAGAGGAGGCAATTAATCAGGCATCCAGCAGTTTGTCTCATGTTATGTCTATCATATGGAGTACAGTGTCAGTTGGTGGCTAAGAAAGAGACCCCACCCCTGAGCCTGTGCTAAGGGGATCCTGGAAATGTTCCCCAGGGTAGCCAGGCCATTGTTGTGGGACAAGTCGAGCCAGACCGTGACACCCACTGAGGGAAGCAAGGGAGTGATTGTCAATAATTAAACCATCTGTAACCCTTTATATTGTTTTTATTTTCAGAAATAAATCAAGGACACCACACACAGAATGTAAATTGGCCTTTGTGGTCTTGCCCTCTGGGATAATTAGCAGATGCTTGACCATAATGCAGGCTAGTATGCAGGCCGGGGAAATCTGTTCATATAATGAAACATGCTATTTCCATATACTCTGAAAACTTGGCTTCTTCAGGTTCCTGTGTTCCTATTGCTGGGGTGACTTGGAAAGGGGGTGCTTTACCATTGCCAATCCCTACTATAAAAGCCCTATACCTGGTAGTCCCCCAAATATAGTAGAGCTAAATGAGCATTTTATTATAAATATATCAACAAATGAAACAAATGTAATAAGTGTTGTAAGTGATCCTAAATGATAGCTAAGAATCCCAAAAGATTCTTTGCTTTGATATACAATCACGAAACACAGATAGCATGAATGAAAAAAATGTCACTTTATTATTTAATAAATATAACATCTCTTGAAAGAACAAATGTTTCAAAATTTGAGGTTTAGAGAGGAGGGAGAGAGCAAGAGAGAATATTAGAAATCTTTTCCTAGTAGACAAAGGAAGTTCAGAGAGGTAATTTTCAGATGGAAGAGATAAAGACTGGGACCCAAAAAAGAGGAAACAGTAGAAAAAGCTCTGCTGGCATTGTCATAAAGACTTATCATCACCTTGCCAAGGGCTTGAACCCAGGACCTTTTGCATGTAAAGCAGAACTGATAATCACTACACCACAAAACCACCACTGAGACTTGTCAAGGTCTAGATAGATAGTAATGTTTTCAGTGTAACTTGGAATTAGAAATGAGAAATGTTAAATTTGGCCTGGCTACCCAAGTTCTCTTTTGCTTCATATGCCAAAGTACACTTCATTGAAAAATATGAGAGATATTTTTAGCAGGTATTCTATAGGATTTCCTTGCATAGAAACATACAGAAGTAACACGCAGTTCTGTCCGTAAGCTGGCAACCTACCAACTAGGGTAAAGTTTATATGCAAATTTAGCTATATAGAAAATAGTAAGAATTAAAGTGTAATATATTGAAGCTAAGAATATAAAACCAGTAACTTAAAAATAGTTTATTACAGCCACATGGTACCACTGAAATATTGAAAGTAAATTTGTATCCATGTTCAATGTTTACAATATGATTTTTTTAAAAACCTAAAAAATCCCCACAGGTAGATTAATTTTAACACCTAGATAAAAGATAGAATTTTATTAAAAAATACTCCTTATTCAAATTGACCTCAGTAGAGAAAGCAATTGCTATAGAAGAAAAGGGAAAGTAACTAAAATGCCCCACCAAAAAAAAAAAATAAATAAATAAATCAGACCTCGATGGCTTCAAAAAACACTTGCTTCATCCTCCAAGGTGCACTTAAAAATCAGATAATCTCAGTGCTTCTTAAGTATTTCCAGGGGAAAAAAGATAATACTTTTAAGTTTATTTTATAAAATGAGTAAAAGATTTTTTTCCACAATCTGACAGATTCAACAACAAAAAATTGCAAACTGATAACACCTATTAATATCTGTGTAAAAATATTAGATCAATTATTAGCAAAGAGAATTCAACAGCACATTAATAAATAGCTATATATCATGATCAAGTAAAATTTATTCTAGGAATTGAAGAGTGGATAAATATTAGAAAATCCATTAGTAGGGGCTAGGGGCAAGAGGGCTGACAAGTGAGATCATCCCCCAAAAAACACAAAAAGTTTCAGATGAAAAAGCATAGCCTGGGTAGAATATTGAGGGAAAAGTGCATGAATTTACCCTTACCAGAGATGACGTGAGAAGAAGTTATGTAGCAGAACAAAAGGAGCAAGATATTGGCAGAGACTGAACCCCGATGGATTGAGAGTGCAGTAGAAAGGGTAGGTGGGAGTGTTTACTTTTCCTCCCCTCACACCTGTGGCATCTGCCGGCTCCCAATCTGTCAGAGAGTCCTTCTACCCTCATGAATCTGGGCACTGCTGCCTACAGCTAACTGAGAGCTTCTTGAAAGCAGAGCACTGGGCTGCAGGTCCACGCAGGGTCGATTCCCCCCACCACAGGCCTGAGCTGAGATGGCTGGTACCATATTGCTGGCACACATGCTGGGTGCCTCTATCCTGCCTGGGAAGTCACAGCCTTGCAGTCTCCCTGTCATTGTATCTGACATGAACATTCCTGAGCACTCACTATGACAAACACAAAGGAACAGGGAGACACAGGAGGGCAACAGTATTCACAGAGTTCTGACTCACAGGGCAGGGTGCCCCAAGGGGACTGGGAAATGCTGAGAACACTTTTTAGGACAGAGGAAGGTGTGATGCACACTCTTCTGCAACTGGAGAGCCCATGGCTCATAATCCAAAGTTGTCCGCAACCTTTCCAGTGGAGACCTGGGTGCAGAGTGAAGTCTGTAGGGTACAAGAGTGTCCTGAACCCAGAGTAGAACCAGTAATGGAGCCCAGGAAGGGACATGGAGATGAGGACCTGTTTCCAACCACCCAATGATGTATACATAGCTGCCTCTGCTCCCAAGCATGAGCTTTTGGCATGAGTGTCCTGCGTGATGGCCAGTTATAGACTTGCAGGTGGCTACACACCTAACACAACTCTGCTCATCACACCTATGTTTTGCATAGAGGGATCATTCTCAAGGATATACCATGTTAAGCCACAAAACAGGTCTTAAAGAAATTCAAAAAATAGAACTCATACCAAAGATTTTCTCTGATCATAATGGAATAAAACTAGAAATCTATAACAAGAGGAACATTGGAAAATATACAAACACCTGGAAATTAAACAATATGCTCCTGAATGACCATTGGGTAAATGAAGAGATTAAGAAGGAGATTAAAAAATTTCTTGAAACAAATGAATATGAAAACACAACATATCAAAACCTATGGGGTATAGGAAAAGCAATAATAAGGGGAAAATGTATAGCAATAAGTGCTTACATATAAAATGTAGGAAAGCTTCAGATAACCTAATGATGCATCTCAAAGAACTAGTAAAACAAGAACAAACCAAACACAAAATTAGTAGAAGAAAAGACATAATAAAGATAAGAGCAGAAACAAATGAGATTGAAACAAAAAAAAATACAAAAAGTCGATGAAATGAAAAATTGGTTTCTTGAAAACATAAACAAAATTGACACACCTTTAGCCAGACTAAGAAAAAAAATAGAAGACTCAAATAAATAAGCCAGAGATGAAAAAGGAGACATTACAACTGATACTGCAGAAATGCAAAGGATCATGAAAGACTACTATGAGCAACTATATGCCAATATGTTGGAAAACCTAGAAGAAATGGATAAATTCCTAGACATATACAAGCTAAAAAGATTGAACAAGGAAGAAATCCAAAACCTAAATAAAGCAATAACAAGTAATGAGATAGAAGCAGTAACAAAAAGCCTCACATCAAAGAAAAGCCCAGGATCTGATGGCTTCACTGCTGAAATCTACCAAGCATTCAAAGAAGAACTAATACCAAGCCTACTTAAACTATTCCAAAAAATCAGAGAGGAGAGGATATTGCCAAACTCATTCTACAAGGTCTGTATCACCCTAATACCCAAACCAGACAAAGACACAACAAAAAACCAAAATTATAGGTCAATATCTCTGATGAACATGTATGCAAAAATTCTCAATAAAATACTAGCAAAGTGAATCAATATCCCATTAAAAAGATTATTCATAATGATGAAGTGGGATTTATCTCAGGGATGCAAGGATGGTTAACATACAGTAATCAATTATTGGGATACATCATATCAACAGAATGAAGGACAAAAATCTTATAATCATTTCAATTAATGGTGAAAAAGTATTTGATAAAATTTCACATCCCTTCATGATAAAAACTCTCAAAAAATTTGGTATAGAAGGAACTTACCTCAACACTACAAAAGCCATATATGACAGACCCACAACTTGTATCATACTGAATGGGGAAAAACTGAAAGCCTTTCATCTAAGATCTGGAACAAGACAAGCATGCCTTCTTTCACCACTATTAGTCAACATAGTACTAGAAGTTCTAGCTAGAACAATCAGACAAGGGAAAGAAATAAAGGACGTTCAAATTGGAAAGGAAGAAGTTACATTATCCTTGTTTGCATATGATATGATCTTATATA
>NW_012136414.1:3456433-3458235 GCF_000956105.1 Propithecus coquereli | reverse complement strand
TACAAGAGTGTCCCGAACCCAGAGTAGAACCAGTACAAAAGAGGTTGCTCAAGGCCACTTAGCCAATAAGAGCCAAATTTGGAAGGAGAGCCTAGTTTCCATGGCTGCTGATCCAGGATGCACCCCATTGTGTTGAAATGTCCCGAGAAGTGAATTTTAATCAAGTCTGTGGGTAAGTCACACACACACACAACACACACACACACAAGTAATGAGACAGAACTTTGGATACGATGCAAGGAAGATAATCTCACTAAGAATGTACTTCAGTGAAAGGATGCTGTTGTTTCAACCCAGCCAAAGGTGAACAGAAGACAAAGAGGAGGCAATTAATCAGGCATCCAGCAGTTTGTCTCATGTTATGTCTATCATATGGAGTACAGTGTCAGTTGGTGGCTAAGAAAGAGACCCCACCCCTGAGCCTGTGCTAAGGGGATCCTGGAAATGTTCCCCAGGGTAGCCAGGCCATTGTTGTGGGACAAGTCGAGCCAGACCGTGACACCCACTGAGGGAAGCAAGGGAGTTATTGTCAATAATTAAACCATCTGTAACCCTTTATATTGTTTTTATTTTCAGAAATAAATCAAGGACACCACACACAGAATGTAAATTGGCCTTTGTGGTCTTGCCCTCTGGGATAATTAGCAGATGCTTGACCATAATGCAGGCTAGTATGCAGGCCAGGGAAATCTGTTCATATAATGAAACATGCTATTTCCATATACTCTGAAAACTTGGCTTCTTCAGGTTCCTGTGTTCCTATTGTTGGGGTGACTTGGAAAGGGGGTGCTTTACCATTGCCAATCCCTACTATAAAAGCCCTATACCTGGTAGTCCCCCAAATATAGTAGAGCTAAATGAGCATTTTATTATAAATATATCAACAAATGAAACAAATGTAATAAGTGTTGTAAGTGATCCTAAATGATAGCTAAGAATCCCAAAAGATTCTTTGCTTTGATATACAATCACGAAACACAGATAGCATGAATGAAAAAAATGTCACTTTATTATTTAATAAATATAACATCTCTTGAAAGAACAAATGTTTCAAAATTTGAGGTTTAGAGAGGAGGGAGAGAGCAAGAGAGAATATTAGAAATCTTTTCCTAGTAGACAAAGGAAGTTCAGAGAGGTAATTTTCAGATGGAAGAGATAAAGACTGGGACCCAAAAAAGAGGAAACAGTAGAAAAAGCTCTGCTGGCATTGTCATAAAGACTTATCATCACCTTGCCAAGGGCTTGAACCCAGGACCTTTTGCATGTAAAGCAGAACTGATAATCACTACACCACAAAACCACCACTGAGACTTGTCAAGGTCTAGATAGATAGTAATGTTTTCAGTGTAACTTGGAATTAGAAATGAGAAATGTTAAATTTGGCCTGGCTACCCAAGTTCTCTTTTGCTTCATATGCCAAAGTACACTTCATTGAAAAATATGAGAGATATTTTTAGCAGGTATTCTATAGGATTTCCTTGCATAGAAACATACAGAAGTAACACGCAGTTCTGTCCGTAAGCTGGCAACCTACCAACTAGGGTAAAGTTTATATGCAAATTTAGCTATATAGAAAATAGTAAGAATTAAAGTGTAATATATTGAAGCTAAGAATATAAAACCAGTAACTTAAAAATAGTTTATTACAGCCACATGGTACCACTGAAATATTGAAAGTAAATTTGTATCCATGTTCAATGTTTACAATATGATTTTTTTAAAAACCTAAAAAATCCCCACAGGTAGATTAATTTTAACACCTAGATAAAAGATAGAATTTTATTAAAAAATACTCCTTATTC
>NW_012136414.1:3448164-3453566 GCF_000956105.1 Propithecus coquereli | reverse complement strand
CAAAAGATCCAGAATAGGCAAAGCTATCCTGAGCAGAGCAAAACAAAACTGGAGGAATCACATTACCTGACTTCGATTATATTACAGAACTGTAGTAACCAAACCAGCATGGTCCTAGCATAAAAACAGACACACAGACCAATGAAACACAATAGAGAACCCAGAAATAAATTCATACATATATAGTGAACTTATCTTTGGCAAAATCGCCAAGAATATACACTGGGGAAAGGACAGTCTCTTCAATAAATGGTGCTGGGAAAACTAGATATTCATATGCAGAAGAATGAAACAAGACTAGACCCTTATCTCTCAACATATACAAAAATAAAATCTAAATGGATTAAAGACTTAAATCTAAGACCTGAAACTATGAAACTACTATAAGAAATGATATCTAAACCTTAACAAAACAAGAAATACCACAGAAGCATGTACTGTGGGAATGCGGAGGCAACTATTGAAATAGGAGCATTTGCTTCTGTGGAGCTGGCTGAGTTACGTATGCTTCTCAGTGCTAGGTAAATTTTTCAAAAAACCAAGTGAAATATTACATGGATTTATAAAATATAGAAACAAGATATTTTTAAAAAGATGTTCAGAAGCATATCCTTAAAGTCTTTTAAAATTGAGATGCAGTAAGATCCAATGGTCCCTGACCAGGCAGGACCTGGAGAGTAAAACAGACCCCACGAGGACCTGGAGTGACATCCTTCAAGCCTGGAGACCTTCCCAGAGCTAGACCTAAATGGTGAGTGAAATAATGAGTTTGAAAGGGATTAGGGGTGCTACTTTAAACTCCGACAAGATTCTCTGTTACTCGTTTCTTTTTCTCTCCAGTTTTTGATAGTTCGGATGTCTCTAGAGTGATATCAATCATTTTTGATTTATTATTTTTCACAAGAATCAGCTTAAGAAATGCAAAGTAATGAAAAGTCCATACATTGTTAATGTTTTTACCCTGTCAATAATATCCAGGGTTGCCTCCTTCATTCTACTTAAAAAATTTTCCCAGTTCCTCTGCTATGATTTACATGTTAGTATGAAGCCTTTGTCGTCTTCAAATTCTTTTAAAAATTGCAACCTCTTAATCATAACTTCTAGATTTTACAACTTTTGTTTGTACCAGGAACTGTAATTGCATTTTGAGAATTTGAAAGTGGTATACCAAAAACACGCTTTTGTAACTATATTTCAATTTTACAAGTAATTTAGGATAAAAGACATCAAGGATGCTGGTAATGTTGCATCAGGGTGGATTCCATTTGTCATGATTGTGTAAACACCCATAATCCATCACTTAATGTCTCCAGCCTTTTTGGGCAAACATTCAGAGAATGAGGATGAACATGCCCCTGAATACAAAGATTTGAGACTTTCTTTCCCTTTAGCTGAGAGAAAGAAAAGCAAACTGAATAGGTATAGAAATAATTTGAGTCACAGACATCCATTAGGTTGGCAGTTTGAGTTGATCGTGAGGCAAGGCCATTGACTGGTGCATTTTCTGAGTGTAGGTGGCATATCTTAGGCACTGTGGTGGCTCTGTTGGGGCTCAGAACAAGATACCCCAAAGTTACACATTTTGGCATGTGGAGTACTTTGAACTGAAGGAAATTAGAAGGGCCCCAGAAGCAAGAATTTCTTTCTGATCTTCTCCTGCCCTCCTTTCTTCTTCCCCCATTTTTCTTCCAAAAGCAGGTTATAGGAATTAGAACTCCTGTCCCCAAAAGCAAGCCATAAATCCCAGAAATGTCCCTCTTTGGCTTTTTCCATCTCCCCTGAAGATCCTCATGTGACAAATGTCATGCCCTGTACCTGGGAGAAGAAATGTTACACGGAGAAGCTGAGAAGATCCTGAACAAACAGGCCTTGCTGAGTTCCCCCTAAGTTTATTGCCAGGAGATCATACCCTTTCTGCCCAATCAACACTTCTACACGGCAGTGCATTTTTCGTCTAACCCAATCATGAAAGTATATCCTTGGCTCATTCATGTTTGAAGGCTCCTGTGTCATGTAAAACTTTGTTAAATAAATTTGTTTTGCTTTTCTCCTGCTAATCTGTCTTTTGTTATAGGTGAGTCAGCTTGTAAGGGGTGGTGCAGAAAGGTATTACCTTTTCACCTTTCACCTTTATAGCCCCAAGGCCTAGCACTGTGTCTGGCATATGTTGAATTAATGATGCTGGATGATCGAATGAATGTTATCTCAATGATTGCCACTGATTTGACTACTTAACTCAACACCCTTTTTCTTCCTAAGTATTCCCCACCTGCCATGCTGAAAGTCACAGAATACCGTCTTTGCAGAGGAACGGCTTTCAGTCCAGGCTAAATAAGTAATAGGAACTGACTGCACACACCTCCATTCAAGTGAGAAGGAACTTCGCCAGGGCTATTTTGTCTCAGCCACGTAAAAGTTAGGAGCCAGAGAAGAGGTTCCCATGTAGAGGAAGCAAATCAATGAGGAGTTGAAAAACCATTCTGCTGACACTCAAAAATTGTAATCAAAAGCGGGGCATCACCAGTAAAATTGTAAACTTTTTAAACAAATAGAAGGACATGGAGGTAAAGTGATGTTTCTAATTAGATTCACTTATCTAAAATCTTTCACTTTCCTTTTTAGTCTGATGCTCACAGGCATAAGGTCACTGTGAGACTTGTGATAAGATACATAGGGTTGCAGAGTTCACAAAACCACAGACTTGGGAGGATTTTCAATGTCCAGTGCGTGGCCCAGAGGCAGCAGTGTTTATTTCAGCAAGTAACAAACACGACAAATGATGTGCCACTCTGACATCATCACCGCTGGTCACTGGAAGTGCTGGCTGATCATCAGCCCAGAACCCAATTCCCACAGGTTCCCTGCCAAACTATTTGAATAAACCCAGGCAACTTTACAATTTTTGCTTTGGCTGCAAAATCTCTCTCTTTCACTTGGCAGTCCAAAGCATTAGAGGGTGAACTGTTAATTCTTATGCCTAAAAAGTACTTTTGAGTCTTTTTAAAACATCTTTCCTGAAATATAATTCACATACTCTACATTTTGCCTATAGTTTTTAGTATATATACAGAGTTGTGAAACCATCAACTTCAGAACCATCAATTTTAGAACATTCGCATTACCCTGTACCCTGTAGGCATCACCCCCAACCCCCACGAATTATCCCACCTCCCCTAACCCTAAGCAAGAGCTAATGATTATTCTTCCCTGCTCTGAGGGGCTTGCTTTTGTTAGTTAGGATATCATCAGTATCTTGAAGAACCATTAAAATATAACTTGCATTAGCTTTGCATATAAAGTAATGATGTCAGTTAATTTTACATCTCAGGGTGGTGTTGTGCAGATTAAGTTAAATAAATTTCATGAATTAAATTTCGACAAATCTGGAACCTTGCCTAGAGTAGACATTCAATAAATGTGAACTTTATGTTTTCAATACTTTCTTTAGCAACTCTCGGAAACATGACTGAGGCTCATATTTCTCTGTTACTCTGAGATTATTGTCAAGCCATGTAGCTGAGGTTATAACTGAAAACAACCTCTTTTGCCATTTTGTAATGAATCTGAGCTGAAGTTCATGTCATGCCGATGGAGAGAAGAGGATTTGTAAGTATGTCGCTTTTGATGCCCAGCACTTCATTTTCTCTTGAGTTTGAAGAAAAAGGTTCAAAGCAATTTTATTTTAAATTTCAAGGTGCCTGATGATCCCACCTATGACTCACATACACCTAGAAATTTATAGTGGCAGTTCCATTATATAAATATTGTTAAAATCCCTTCCTGTAAAGAAGATTCTATTCGTTTATCCATTCAGTCATTCATTCAATAAGTAAAACATTATGTTAGGTGAAGAATCTATTATGAGTGAGACACAGAGCCTACCTTTTGAGGCTCACAGTCTATTGGGGAATCTAGGCATTAAGGCATGTGCTATGGAACAGCTATTTATTGGGTACTATGGAAGTAAGAGAGGCTTGAGTCATATAATAGACCAAGAAATAAAGAAATAATCCTCCTTTCCAGTCCCTGATTCAAAGTATACGTATATACTTTACACTCCCTTTTACTGGGGATGGAATTGGGAGAAATGTGTGGTTATGTTAGACTTTGGGGGCATCTGGACAGATCATATGTTTGGGGACATCTGGACAGATCATATGTTTAAGCCTACAGAAGCCAGGGTGTTGTTAATCTGAGTCAATGGCTTTGCATTGGAGACTCAGGCTCTCACATGTAAAAAAAAGTGAGCTATACCTTAAATTTAGGTAGAAAAAAATCAGTGACAGGTAAAGGAACTTGAAAAGACTGAATTGAGAGATCGTTTTTTTATAGGGTAGAAAAGGAACATCCTCTACCCAGACAAAAGTTATTGCTACATATTTATACTCATTCATAACCCATTTCATTTATGTTTGGATAGGAAGTGGAGGAAAAAGGGGTACAATGAGAACCAACCGGGGTGGGAAAAGAATAATACGGCCTTTATCACCTGGATTTCAGGGAACCAATGTCTGGGCTGCAGATAGAAGCAAAAGAGATAGATTCAGCTGAGAAATCTTGTTCCCCACCAGCACCCTGCTTGGGAACATGCATAAATCAGACAGGAGGGCCTTGATGAAGACTACTAAACACTAGGATGACAGTCCAGCGTGCAGAACCGAGTTAAGATAATTTTGGTCAGATTTTTGCCTAAAATGCTATTGACTTTGAAATCCATCTTTTCTATTCCTTTCCTGTTACAGATGAGGAAACTAAGGCCCAGCTGACATGTCTTGTCCAAGGTCACACCATTATATAACAGAAGAATAAGAGCCACGACCCATCTTTAAAAGTACTGAAGGAGCATGGGAATTTCACTTCAAAATATGGCTTCCTCTTATAATGAGTATTTTGAATTCAAAACCCATAGAGATCATCAGGCTTTGGAAGAGACTTTTCTCCTAGCTGCATAAAGACAGAACAGACCCACCAAGGAGAATAATTGTCCTTGTTTCCCTACCTGTTATCTCATTATCCATTATGAGAATGAAGACCAAGAATGTAACCACATCTGTGTAGACTCCTTTACAAGATAATGACTTTCTCCAAAAGTCATTTAAATTCCAAGAAAAGGTGGGTGCAGTGGTTCGTACCTGTAATCCTAGCACTCTGGGAGGCTGAGGCAGGAGGATTGCTTGAGCTCAGGAGTTTGAGACCAGCCTGAGCAAGAGTGAGACCCCGTCTCTACTGAAAAGTAGAAAAATTAACCAGGTGTTACAATACGTGCCTGTAGTCCCAGCTACTTGGGAGGCTGAAGCAAGAGGATCACTTGAGCCAGGAGTTTGAGGTTGCTGTGAGCTATGATGAGGCCACTGTACTCTACCCAGGGTGACAGAGTGAGATCTTGTCTCAAAAAAAAAAAA
>NW_012136414.1:3444151-3445837 GCF_000956105.1 Propithecus coquereli | reverse complement strand
TGGAGTGCAGTGGCATCATCATAGCTCATTGCAGCTTCAAACTCCCGGGCTCAGGCAATCCTCCTGCCTCAGCCTCCTGAGTAGCTGGAACTACAGGCACTTGACACCACACCCAGCTATTTTTTTTTTTTTGGTAGAGACGGAGTCTTGCTACATTGCTCAGGCTGGTTTATTTCTTTTTGAGAAAAATATTTTCATTAAGAAGAATTTCCTGAGGGCTGGGACCATATCTCAGTGTTCACCATTATATTCGTAGCCTTTACTATAGTTCCAGGCACATATTGAAAGCCTTATAAATATGTGTTGAATGAATAAATGACAACTTGATATAATCTACTGCATGTTTAAATTGATGGCATCAGCCAATGTGTAGCATTGATCTATGATATTAATATATATGTTGATCTCTGCTGATTTGATGTTATTTCTGAGGCCACTCCCAAAAGCCTTTGGAGAAAGAATAGGCAGAATTGACGGGGGTCAGGGCCTAAAGGGTTGGTTCCATGAATGGGCATTCTTCAAAGAGTTTCTCCTTGTAGTCACCCATCGGTTAAGGAAAATATCTTGTTTTGGGGTCCGAATTTCTTTTTCCTACCTGGCAGAGGTGTTTGGTATTTAGAAGAGCCCCACAGGCTCCAGGCTTATGTGTAAGGCCAAGTAGAAAGATTTGGAAAGGGCTTGTCTAGATACACCAAGTAACTAAATTAATCGAATATAATAGTATCTAAAACTTTGTAATTCTGTCTCCACTGTTAACAGAATGATGTTCCTGTTTATAAGCATTCCTTTAAAGATAGTGTCATTCTTCTCTGCACCGTATCATATATTAATTTCCTGTCTTCATCCTGCACTAACATCTTGATGTCTGACAAGTGTTTCTCAAACTTCCTTGATGATAACAGTCATTAGGGAGACAATTAATTGAAGCTGTGATGACCATTTTTTCCTCTGGTTAGGAGTTTTCGGTTGTTAACGACTATCCTAGGAACACACTGTTTTCATCAGTGGAAGTATTGTGACACTAAGCTATTAGCTCATTGTGGATAATAGTCCCAGAGTTGTGAGGAATTTTAAATGTCTTTTAGTTTAGTCTTCGGAGAGGTTATGATTTGCTCAAAGCTGAAATCTTGCAGAATTTCAGACCCAGAGGAGTTGGTGTGAGAAGTAGGACAGGAGCTCGGTTTTACTGCCTCCTACTCCAATGATGTTTCTGTTTTGCTCTTACTACATGCTGTTCTTCTGGTGCACAATCGGAAAATGGTGCCTGCAAACTTGAAGGGCAAATTTAGAGGAGCCAGGCATGGGAATCCAATTGTTGGACTAAACTTCTAGTACTTCTATTTTTTTTAAAAGTCATTTTAGTGGGTCTATTGCCACTGTTTAATTGCCACACTCCTAGTTTATCTGGACCAAATATTTAGCTGTACAGAATAAATGAAGAATCCCAATGTTCAAATAATTAATTGCAAGTTTCTGAGGCTTAAATTTCAGAAATAGGTTGCACAGAGGTCCCTCACAGCATGAATAAGAGATCACAGAGTGGATCTACACTCATTATGCTGATCAGATGATCGCACTTAGGGATCATTCACCATCATGGTTTTGTTAGCACCGTACACCAATGACTTCTTCTTTCCACATGGTTCTTTCCATGCTCCACTTCAGGAACATTACACATCTATTATT
>NW_012136414.1:3442093-3444101 GCF_000956105.1 Propithecus coquereli | reverse complement strand
ATTCTTCCTGGTAATCATTTATTGCCCCTCAGTAGAATTCTTCTCCTCATCCCATAACCTGTTTAGCTAGGATCCAGGCCCCTATTCATTCTGTAACCTCAGTAGGGTATATAAGCTTCTGGACCCCATTGGGATATTGGGCAATCATTCTGTGATTCTCCCCACATGCACAGTAGATAAATTTGCAATCTCTTTCTCTTATTAACCTGCCTCATTGTGAGTTGATTTTTCAGTGATCCTTCAGGGGCTAAGGGCCTTGGTCCCTACATCACATATCTTAGACCTAATACCAGGGTGCCTCATAATTGGGAAATACAGAGTCTTTGCTTCTGTAAACTTTTCTATTAATAATTCTACCATATTTTCTGCTGCAGAAGTCCATCACCCCTTAATTTTACCTAATAAGTTTAACAACATAACTAGTGCCATTTTCCAGTCCCTCGTTTTGAAAGTTTCCTGCGCATTTCTTGTTATGCTATTAATGAAGAAATACTGCCCTTTACCCTCCTTTCCACCAGGCACTCCCTTGCACAAGTGTCCCCTATCTAATTATGTGCTTGTTTAGAAGTTTTAGAAACTGAGTCTCTAAACAATCCAGACCCCCACCAGAAGATTACCTCAAGGCTGCAGTTAATCTGTAGACAGACAGCTTTTGAGATAGCACCAGCCCATTCACCAGGTGGAGCAATAATTCAAGATGTTCATCTGGACAAGTCACACTGACCAGCATCTCCTTGCCTTTCCTGCATGTCTTTCATACCAAATTCCATTTTTAAACCACTACCCTCAACCCAAGACTTTGAAATGGTTTATTTGAGGCAGGACCCTTGGCCATTTCCCCACTGGTAGCTCTGGAACAAAATCATTTTCCTTTCCCTACACCTCACCCTGTCATTGGCTCTTGCAAGCAGCGAGCAGCCGAGCCCATGCTCAGATAACAGCACTACAAGATCCATACTCACAATATCCCAAACCAGGAAAACTAAAACAGCTGTCTGCCCTTGAACTGGTGAGAGCCAAGGAAGGAGGACAAAAGCGGCCTGTCTTGTAAGCCTGGGATAGTCATGATGTTGGGGTAACTTTACTGAACAAACAGCGATGCGAATTCAACATACATTGACAACGTGCGCGTTGGGCACATTCTACGCACCATAGATATCGAAGAAGAGGAAAAATACAGTATGGACATTTCAGCATGCTGTCACCTTTTCTGATCTTAGTTCTCATCAAATTCAGCAAAATGTAACTCTCTAGAGACAAATGGAAGGTGGACTTTTTCAAAAAGAGACTTGCTTAGGTCTGTAAAGTTTAACCCCAATCTTTCTGTGTGAAGTTGGGATAAAGTAGATGTAATTCACCTGTATATTCTTGTATCTTGTTTACTCATATTTTCCTAGTTCCTAGCATAGTGGCTAGCATAAAGCAGGTCTTATACTGGATGAATAAATGAATGAATAATGCAAAATCTTTGTATCACACTTTACATCATATCGTATTGATACTCTATGATATGTTTCCAAATGGTTCATTCACTTCATTCTAGCCAACCTCCAAGTTGACTTCCAGAACTTAGACTTTACAGAAGTTGACTTAACTTGCTGAATTCTTTTGATCCTTCAGTCAACAGACTCCATACATTCTGCCAGGTGCTGAGAACACAAAGACAGTTTGGACATAGGCCACAATATGGAGACAATTAAGACATAACAGTTAATACTTATAAATTAATATGTATAATAGAAATGTATGCCAAAATCGGTAACAGAGAGATTGAACCTGTGAATTCTACCTGATTGGGAGGAGAGGGGTGGTGTCCTGGCGCACAAAGATTTTGCATCTTCACTCAGGAGGTGACACTATAGTAATAAAGTAGAATTTGCAAGACAAGAGCAATGGGCAAGGAACACTAATTCTATGCCCAGAGAAAATTGTACTATTCACTCATTAACATTTATAGAAAGAAAAGTATCCAATTACCAGTGGGCACACAGCAAATTCATGGTAAAAA
>NW_012136414.1:3418108-3433738 GCF_000956105.1 Propithecus coquereli | reverse complement strand
GGCGGGAGGAAGGGGGAGGAGGGAGGAAGGGACGGGTATTTGTATACACAAGGAGTGCAATGCGCACTACCCGAAGGATGGACATATG
The DNA here is from genome assembly GCF_000956105.1 of Propithecus coquereli. NCBI lineage: Eukaryota > Metazoa > Chordata > Mammalia > Primates > Indriidae > Propithecus > Propithecus coquereli. The sequence continues at coordinate 3,433,650 of NW_012136414.1, read as the reverse complement.
TGAAACACGGACTTGGGGGGAGGGGAACCAAGGGCAACACACGTAACCTAAACATCTGTACCCCATAATATGCTGAAATAAAAAAAAAAAAAAGAAAAAAATAACATTCTGTTCATGTAATTCCTCTGCTTAAAATCCTTTAATGGCTTCCTTTTTATATCAAGATAAAATCCCATATTCTGAGTATGAACCATAAAATCCTGTAGGATATGATGTCCTCCTATCTCATCAGTCATGTCTAGAGCCACTCAATCCTGCATTTCCTCTACTTCTACCACAACAACTTCCTTTCAGTTCTTTGAATATATTTCTTCTTCCTGCCTTAGTGCCTTTGCCTACACTATTCCATCTGCCAGGAATGATCTTTTCACCAGTGACTAGCTAATTACCACTAATTCCCATATTGGTAATTGTTTATGTATCACTTCTGCATTCCTGATCCTCTAAAATAGTTGGTTTTCCGAATAAGATGTTCCTTTAGCTCCATCATAGCACTTATTGCAGCTACCATTAGTTAGTCGTTTATTATTTGAATTCCCCATTTGAAAAATACTTGTTGAATGAATGACTCCAAAATCTGCATCTTTAGTTCTGTCTTTTCCCTGGGACCTCAGAGTTTTTTTTCTTTTTTTCTTCCTGAATATGGCCTCTGAAGCTTTCACCTCTTATAGTTCCAATTTTAGCCAATGGTCTCACCATCCACATTGTCACCCAAATCAAAGACAAGGGATTCAACCCGGAGTCCTCTTTCCTCCTCATCTCCAAGGCTAATTAATCCCCAAGTTCTGTGGGGTTAGTTTACAAGGTGTTTATTGCATCTATGTTATTCGTTGTCCTCACAACCACCTTTAAGTCTCTGCTTGTCTCATACTTTCACTCGTCAGTTCATGTGTTTATTTGTTTGTTTTCAATAACTATTTGGTTCAAATACCAACCTATCAAATCACTTACCCTTTTATAATTCTATTTTGAAATTGGTTCAGCAAAAACAGATACTATTTAGACAGCTTTTGTTTCCAGCTCATAATCCAAGAATTTTTCTCAATGGAAAATTTTGATACTACTTTGATGAAACTTGTTTCAAGACAATGACTCTTCTGGGAGCAGAAAAACCAAGACTTTCCTTTGAAATATAAATTGTTCTAGAGTTAATATTCCGAGACAAGATTATAGCATCTACTCTTAAGTTTGCAATGATTTCCTGGATATTATTTCATTTTAGAGTGATTAAAAAATGAACAAATAAAATCCTGTGACAGACTGAATATGCGGACAGACAGTAGCCAGAGCATATATAAAATAGATCTCTGACCCACAACCTCTACAAGAACCAGCCCAGAAAGCAAAACCACAGCCTCTGCAGCAATTAACCACCAACAGTCAGGACTTGCTCAACAACCACCAGCTTCCTTAATTTTTGCCCCTGCTTCCAAATCAAGATCAGCTACAGAAAACCAAATGTATTCTTCAAGCCAATCACATAGGATGCTCTGCTTCTAGTTAGCTCACCTCCAGCTTCCTCATCCCCCAAACTGACAATCACAGCATACCTGACTCCTTTCCTCTTTTCACTATGAAGTTTTCTCACTGCCCTCCCTGTCCTTGAGTCTCTGCCAAGTGCAAGTGGTAGTGGCTGACTCTCTTGCTATAACCAGCTCCCAATAAATAGCCTCTGCTCTTTCTTATTTGGGTACTCTTCTTTTATTTCCATACCTGATGCAATATTCTTAAATCTGCCTGATCAACCTATCTGTATCTCATTTCGGTTACATAAAATTTGCAGTTTCAACAGAAGGATGGAGAGTTTTGCTTAAAACAATGCATTATATTTAGAGTTGGGCTGGACTGGCTGAGGTCAGAGGGGCTGGTACCCTGAAATCTGCCCAATTCCTAGGAGATTTGTGAGGCCCAGAGTCCCTTGTGTAAATTTCCTCTGCCCTAGCCTTCTCTAATGAACTGAAGGGAACACCCATCCTCAGATAAGGCAAGCAAATAGTCCATTGTTTGCTCTAAATTTAAGAGTATCTTAAGAGCTTTTGGAGGTACTCTTATCTCCTTAATATTTCTGAGATGGCTTCTAGGCTTCAAGGGTGGGAAATATAAACACGGGGCACTGTGCTTCCAAAAGGGCTAAAGCAGGAGGAGTGAGGAGGAGGGCAAACTTTATTGGGAGGTAAGATGTTTCGAGGATTAAGTATAGGCCAGAACGATTTTAACGACAGTAGAATTTTTCCAGACTTCTAGCTACAACACTGCTTTTGGTGTAAGAGAATTGAAAGAGCACATTCAATTTCTGAACAGAAGCTACTGTGTAATTCCTAAAGGAATCCAAGATATAAAGGTTCTAACAGATGGCAAATCTCAGTGTAATTGCAACACAGATATTGATTATATAAGGAACATTTGAGATCTTTGCAAGGCCTCCTGCCTTCTGATAGGGCCAGATAGCATGAGGACAGTTCAGATGGGCAGTGTTTCCTCAGGAAATCAGGGCAGAGTAAGTGGTAAAAAGCCAGCCTCAGGCTGAGGGGAACTGATGGGTCCTTGTAAAATATTTTGTCTTCCGTTTACTCACATAGTGGGTGTAAAGTTTGTAATACTTTTTGAACCTGCAGAAATGGTTCTTATTAACCCCTGTAAATACTTTGGGTTTTTGTTGTTATTTTGGGCTCCTTTGTCTTCCAATTTGACCTTAACAGTATATTCTCTGTAGCATAAAAAATTAATCCTGGGAAATCTCTATATTTTCTGCTCAATTCTGTTGTGAACCTAAAACAACTCCAAAAAGTAAAATCTGTCAAAAATCATTAACAAACATCTATGATAAGTAGTTTTCCTTTTATGATTTTGATGGAAATTATCCAGTAAATCGCTATTCATGACTGTATATATAACCATATCACCATCTGTCAGGGGCTGTTCTGGGAACCAGATTTTATGATGAGCAGTTGTTTCAGGCAGTACTTACAAGACACATGGGCCTTCTTCAAAGATCTGCCGTACCATTTAGCAATGAATGAAATTTAGGGTTTTTATCCCTGTTAATATATAGAACAACAGGCCAAGTAAATGTAATGGTTTTTCAAAATATGAATTGATAATTTCTTAAACTGCCTGGAAAATATTAATAAAATTCAACTGGTGGTAAGAAAGTTCTACCCAAATCTGTCAAATTCTGTTGTGTTTATAATTATATTATTATAATTAATAATTATAAATATTTTTGAAGATATAAAGTGCTAGGTAAAACTAAACCCCAATAATGAAAAAACAGCACATTATTTATGTACTATATCTAGTGAAACAAGTGAGATTGATGTATTAAAGCAAAAGATACCAATGATTTCTGAGTATAGACCTGGTTTTAGATTGGGTAAAAGGATGTGATAAAAATAAATACAACTTAGAAAAGGAGGAGAATGTGCTCTTGTTTTTATTGCCTGCACAAGAAAAAAGATAATTACAAAATGTATAGATCTCATCAATTTGATTGCACCTTGTGGTCAAAAGAATACAGAAGATGTTGAAATGTTAATCTATTTTCTAACTTCAGTGTGTAGTTTTATGAGAGGCTACATTGTGGCTCAAAAGCAAAAAGAATGAAGAATTAGATGATATATTCATTTCTTCATATAAAGGACTATTATGCTATAAAGAGATTCCATACTGTAAGATATCATAGAAGTTAGAAACTGAAAAGACACATTAGGTCATCTGGTTGGTCTCTGTACTGAGAACAGCATTGTTTGGTACAATATACTCTTTAGTGTTTTGTAATGTCAAAATATTCTAAAAGACTAAGTCTAAGTAAAAATATCTTGTAACCCTGGAGTTGTGAAGTAAATCAAAGTGATGAGAGATTAGATTACTTCTCAAAGCACCATCTATGCCCTAGAAGTCTACTAATGCATGAAGAAGTCATTGAGAAAAACGATTTCTATATAAAACACTGCCACAGTGGAGAATTGAACTGGAGTCGATCTTTTCTATTATTGTCTAGTCTTTGTTTAAGTTATTTCTGCTCTGATCTTTATTTTTTCTTCTGCTAACTTTAGGCTTAGTTTATTCTTGTATCTTGAGGTGTAATATTAGGTTGTTTTTCTGAGATTTTTTTCTCTTTTGATGTAGGTGTTTATTGCTATAAATTTCCCCCTTAGAAATATTTTTGCTGTGTCCTGTAAACTTTGCTAGGGTTTGTTTCCATTTTCATTTGTCTCAAGATGAAACAAAAGTATTTTCTCTTTTAATTGTTTCATTGACCCATTGAATGAAAAAATGAATGAATGAAAGTTGTTTATTTTTCATGTGTTTGTGAATTTTCTGAAATTCCTCCTGTGATTTTCAGTTTCATACCTTTGTGATTGAAAAAGATACTTGATATGATTTCGATGTTCTTAAATTTGTTAAGATTTGTTTTGTGACCTAACGTATCATCTCTCCTGGAGAATGTTTTATGTGCACTTGAGAAGCATGTGTATTCTGCTGCTGTTGGATAGAATGTTCTGTATATGTCTGTTAGGTCCACTGAGTCTAAAGGGCAGTTTCAGTTCAACATTTCACACTGTACCTTTATTCATGACACTTACTGCAACCTGGCATGGTATGTCTTAAATGTCTTCCTTGCTTTTGTGATTCTAAGCTCTAAAAGAGCAAAACATTTGTTTCTTTACTTCTTTTCTTTACAACTTAGAACAGTGATTGGAACATACTAGGCATTCAGTGAATGAACGAATTAATAAACAAAGAACTGAAACTAAAAGACTAACCCAAGGTCACAAACCCTGTGAGAGCTAGGAGCAGAATTTGATCTTCAGTTTTCTTAATTCAAACTCAGTGTTCATTCTACTACCAAAGATGTCACAGTATTTATTTGTACAAATTCTGAAAAACTTTTTTTGGGGGAAGAAAGCAAGTGTTTGATTAGGGATGAGAGAAATCCATAATCAGTGATAGTATTGGGACTTAAAATGCAAAGCTGATATGTTTTCGGCTTACTGTCCCATTTGCGGCGCTTACACCCTAAATGTCTACTGAACAGTGGGGTTGAAGAGGTCTATGAGATATTATTTGCATCTAAATAATTCTAGTACATATTATTGTGAAACTGAAGCTATGGGAACAATATCTTCTGATGTTGAAATAATCTAAAACTGTTGTAAGAAAATACCACTACCAGAAGATGTCACCTGTCACTTAGTGACTACTGGTTTTCAGACTTAGTGCGTAGGAAGGGATTTTAACTTGAAACTCCAATCCTAAATATAGTAGACTTTTCCTAGCATTGAAATAAGTTGTAAAAGTCTGAATTTATAATTTATCTGCAAAATAATTCAAACAATTCCCTAATGTCTTGCTTTTTACAACAAAAACATGCTGTCGGTCTTGACACAGTTGGTGCTTTGACCACATGAAAAACAAAAGCAAGAGCATCAATAACCAACGACACTTGGTCAAATAACCTGGCTCTTGGAGACAGTTGCTTAACCCTGTTGCCTGCAGAGTCCTGGACTTACTATACCTTTTCTGACTATCACAATGCACTAAAATATATCATCTACTAATGCACTATAGTATAAATTAGTATTACTATTTTACTAATTACTATTAGTATAAATCCAACTGTGCTTATTCCAAGGGTAATCTCTCTCCCTCCTGGCAATTTTACTCTGGTAGAATTTATTCCCTTTTTGGAAAAATGCATTTCCTCTCTTCTCAAACATTTAGGTCAGTAAACTCATTTCCGGAATTGAAGAAGTATGGAGACTTTAAGATTTGGCAGAAAAGGGATGATCCCTTTTGAGACTGTAGGTTAAATACAGTGAATTTTGCATGTTCTAATGGAATCGAAACATAAGCTTACACATGTGGAATTATTTCAACATTCTGTATTACCATTTAAAGAGAGCAGTTTGAGTCAGATCTAAGAAGCAAGGACCTTATATTACACTGATTTATGACCCAGTCAAATCCATATCCGCCCTCTAAATAATATATCTTATTACATCATCACTTGAGAGGGTATAATGACAGAAGGATGTGTATCAAGTGAGTTCATTGGCATATTATAATAAAATACACTGGCAATTAAACAATCTGTAAGAGAAAATTTCCAGAAAACTAAATAGCTCTTCTTTGGATAGGACAGAGAAAATGGAGGAATCAAAAGATGAAATAAAAATTGCAAAAGCTCTGGAGCTCTGTAATGATTCTGCTGTAATTGATAGTTCTCTACACACAAGAAGAAAGTCAAGGCATTTGGCTTTATATATTTACATAGAGAGATATATTTTATATTTCATGTGATTATATATACACTTTAATCATCACAAAGCAGTTACATTTTATTGGAAACCTGATAGATGCCAGATACACAAGGAATTGAGACTTAGAGGTTTAATTTAGTTAGTAAGTGGGTTCCACCATACACTAATCTGACTCCGGAGTGCAGAAAAATTAATATTTATTGAGTGTTAGGTAAGTACCAAGTTTTTAATCTTCAAAACAATTTCATGAGGTAGGTACTATTAATATTATCATCCTTGCTTTACAGATGAGTAGATCAAGGCTTAAAACGGGTAGCTAACAGTGCCAAAGTTTGCACAGCTAGGCTGTGATGGAGTCCAGACAGGATCCCTGGGCTTTTAGAACCCCTTTGTGCAGAGAACACTCTATTTTCTTCCAGTGAACAGGCTAGCTGCAAAGGCTCCGAGATGGGGCTGGGAGTGGGAATAGTGGATGGCAGGTTGAGTCAGCCCTCCACACAGGCCTAAATGTCCCATGTGCACCCCCACCACCTGCAGCTCCTTCCTGGCATTAGCTCTGATGCTGTCCAGGGAAGCAGCTTAGTTGGATGCTTTGAATGTTAATTCCTAAGTATTATCATTTTCTTTCCTAAACACCTTGGCTGAACAGGCAAGAGTAAGAAAACAATTAGTTACAGCAAATAGAATGCGTGCACTTTTAACTCCACCTGAGTTGGCCACTGAAAACCCGACTCACTCTCACTATACTTTCTTTCCCGTAATTGCTCGAAAACTGTACTCCAAGACTTATTGTCACCCAATTCACTTAGTCAATAGTTGTGAGAATGCCAAGTATCATATTCCATGAGGAAGTTCTTGTCTCTGATGCCATCTTTAGGGGCGGTGTAATTTCTTTACACAAAGGTTGATGTCTGGTTCTGTGACTTCTCTATTCTCCATGCTTACAGGATAGAGAATTCTCATCTTTGCATGAGGGTGTGTTACCATGTTCTCACATAAGGAAGAAAGAATTGGATCTAGTGTTTTCTTTCCTCAATCTTTTACTTTATCTTTGGTTAATGTGTTCTCATCAAAGTCATGATACAGAGTGCCTGTTATCGATCCAGCATCCCTTCTCTTCCTGCTTGCTAACAGAATGCCAATTTTAGCTGACCGTAGGGCCACTTGGAATAAAGATGACAATTTCCAGGCAGCTTGGGGCTGTCGTACCCACTTACTTTGCAACTGTGAGGGTAGGTTTGTTGTGAGAGACTTCCAAGAAGACCCTTTAAAGGGAACTTTGAAGTGAACTTGTTTTGCCTTCTCCTATTTTTCTTTCTGTTCTCTGGAATGTAGGTGAGATGTTGGAACTCCAGCATCCTAGATCATGTGGTTACCTTGACTGTGGAAACAACACACTAAAAATTGCAGAGCAGAAACACAGAAGAGTCTGCGGGGTCATGTGACTTCATGGAGCTGCCCCACCGGCCCTAGACTTTCTAATGCTGGTCTTCTTTTACATAAGAACATAACCACTTCAGTGTTTGAGCCGCTGTCATTTTGAGGCTCTTTCGTTCCCAATTGATATAAAACTGTTTTTTAAGATAAGAATAATTATACTTTTTTGGGAGAGAAGTCAAATGTAGTACACTAAAATGGCTTTGTTAAAAACGATTAACTGTATAAGCCCCATAATAGCCTCATGCAGTAGATAATATAATCTCCACTTCACAAATCACAGACAGGAAGCCTCAGAAAGGTATTGACTCAGTCCACACAGCTAGAAAAAAATGGAGCCATAACTGAAACTCAAATCTATATAATTAGATTCTGCATACTATATATTTTTTTTTTTTTACTACACTTGCTACCTGTGGCAATTTGTTCATGTCTTTACAAACACTGCCTTGATTCAAATCCTACCTCTGATTTTTCTGACGTTGGGTCATTTTACTCTAAGGCTCAGTGTGCCCATTTGTAAAATAGGACTATTAAGACTGCTTATCTCATGGGACTGTGGGGAGATCAGATCTATTAATTTATGAGCAACATTTATCAAAGTAGCTTATACACATAATGTTCTCAATAAACAATTTTGTTGTGTAACTTTATTGTATTTACATTGTATTAAAGTTGGAAATTTGCGTGTCTGTTTTACTTAATTGATTCTAAGGGTCTCAGTGGAAGGAAATATACTTTTGTCTTATCTATGTCTGCTGTAGATTTTGAACAATGCTTTGCACTTGGTAAATGCTCTATAAATGTTAGTTGAATTTAACTTGCTTGGAAAGCAGACGTGTTGGACATACTTTGCTTGATGGCTTAAATTTGGTTTTTTTACTTATTTAGGTGTATTTTATGGTCATTTTCACGGTCCAGATGAATAATTAAGTCTGAAGAATGCAGAGTGAAACAGAGGTCAGTTATCAGTCATTTCTTTAATATTAAGTCATTAGTTAATGGGATTTAGCCATAACAGCATTAATGTACAAAACATTCTAAGATGCAAAAACTGTTTTCATGGCTAATATTAACCCTTTTGAGATATTTAGACCAAATTCTATTTTAATTTTTATCTTAACTTATAAGAAATAAACACTCTGTATTATTTATATTTAACCATAAAATACAAGAAAATCTTTGTTTTGCCCACGTGAAACAGTTTTAAAACTGACAAACTCATTCATTATACTCAAGGCTCAATTGTTTATGCCAAAGTGCGTCAAACTAGTTCTTTCTTCAAAATCCTGTCACATAAGTATATCTATCATAAAACATAAATAATTCAAAATTTGCATAAATATTTATTTTTCTCTTAGACATTTTTCAACAGGACAAGCTCGGGTCAAAATGTGAAATGCTTTTTTAAAAACTTAAAAGTGAAATGCAGTTCAATGTCCCTTGGGATCTCACATTTTAGGTTAGAATCCTCCAGAGTTATCTTCTGCTGTTTGTTAAAGTAACATGTGAACTTTTGGAGGAGGTGGCTTGGCATCTTTTAGCAAAGGAAATTTCAATGCCGAGAGCATGAACTTGAATTCAAGCCAATTAAAACAAAATTAAATTTATTTGGCAAGAAAAAAAAATATTTTGGGTAAGTAAACAAACAAAATTTTATTTCATCTCATTCTTTACAACTGACAGAGGCTTGTGATTGTAGCTATTTGATAATCAAGAACAGGATTTTTCCTGATGATGCATTTTGTATACAGCCAGGAGCAAAATAAGGGATTCTCTAGAGCACTCCATAGGAGGTGGCAGACAACTCCATGATCAGTTTACAAAATATTGTGCTGGTAATATCCCTAAATTAAAGAGTTGGGTAGGAGACTCTTTGCAATCAAATTATTCCATGACTAGGACAATATTTTGAAAACAATAATTTGATGCTTGGCATTCTTCTCTTCCACAAATCATCTTCCTTGGAAGCCACAATGTCATATGCTCAGGGAAGCAGTGAGGGTAGATGCTTTCAAGGGAAGGAGATGCCAGGACAATGAGCAGAGACCAAGAAAACCAGTGACACCATGACTGCAGAGGCCAGAGAACCTCTTGAGCAGTACAGGTCCCCACTACGAATCCACAGAGACCCTTCACCTTTCCTCTGCCCAGATGAGGTTTTAAGGGGCTTCTGAGACAATTTCACTGGGGGGAGAGGAAGGGCAGTAAGAGAAAATGCAGAGAACAAAAAAAGAAAATCTGCCCTTGCCATATACTTTGATTCAATTATTTTAAGGACATGTCCCTTTACATCAATAAAACCTCCATATTAAGGCCAAGAAATTCCTAAAATAATTTCCATATGTTTTCTCCTTAGACATATTTTTTCTCTGTGGAAATCCATTTTGGGTCTTTTTTGTATCTTTAATGTTTTTTCTTAACATGATGTATGAATGTATGTAAGTACTACATATACATATAACTTCTAAGTGTATGTTTATAGAAATATTACATCAGTATATGTAAATAGATACATAAAATATTACATATAAGTACTATACTTACTATAAGTACCACTTAAATATAGTTTCCTTCCCCCATTTTTAATAGTCATTGATTAACCCATTAAAGATTACCATATAGATCATTTTTTTCATTACTTTTAACATAATGACGTCATTCTAGTTTTGTAAAACCATGTGACAATATTACATTCTTTTTATGTCCTAAAGGTCTTCTACATAATCCCTTGATAATGCACTTTGGAAAATCAGCAATTTGAAGGAAGTTATATTCTTCAAAGTTTTATGCACTGAAACTTGGCCATGGATACATTTTAAGGCATGACTTATTAATGTTCTTAATTTGCATTATCCTGATTGGTGATCTATAGCACGTAGTTTCTGCTATATTTCTTTTCCCTTTTGACCAGGTGGAGGGTGATACTAATATAAAGATTTATAATTTTATGTTTCTCTTTCATATTCCATCTTCTTGCATATTTTAGCTCGTATGTAGACATTTCTTTAAACATACAAATTTGCAGCGCTTGTAGCACTGACTTTACTCCTTACTTTAAGTGCTGCAATTTGCAAAACCTACATTGCAAAGAAATGGACTTTGATAACTGTGGAAAATGTCCAGCAACGCAATCTGGAACTTTTTTAATAAATCAGAAGCAAAGTGAGTAAAACAGATCATATAAAGGAGGATCACACATATATACATTATTTTACTTAATTGGTCATGGCAAAGTTTCTGATAAAACTCTAGAGCAGGCTTGATAATGCACATGGTGATAATTGGTTCATCAAATCATCCTCTCCCAGCATTTATAGGCATAATTTGTATTTGTGCACCCTCGCCCCTTAAGATTGGGTGGAAGACATAGGGAAGAATATGAAAGTCTCTCAGATTCAGGTCTGCAGATTAAATATCATCACTGGACATGTTTCTGATGGTTTCAATTCTAATGGAGTAATTATAACAGGGGAAAATAACTTTGAGGTACCCTATCAAACTTTTCCACCAAAACATAAATGTCTACAATAGACAGAATCTGCCTGTTGCACAATTGAAGAATTTTTGTCTTAGTTCTTTAATCTTAAATTTGCATGAAATGTGCTTTTCTAATATAATGAGTTTTGAAACAAATATAACACTGAAATTAGTTATCAATATGATTATATAACTTTTCCTCTCAAATTTTTAAAGTCAAATTGGTTTGTCAAGAAAACATACCATATGTATCTGAAGTTTACATATTTTGTGGCACACATCTAAAAGGGTATATGCCACCATGTTAAGGCACTTTATACCACCTTTGGTTACATTGTTCTTAGGAGGACTTGACCTTATTTATAAATTTCTGGCTACACTGACACAGCAAAATAGAATAAAGACACTGCAATAATTGAACAATAGACAAATGTAGCAGTATTAAGTTTCATTTCTAGAAATTGAAATTGCCTTTCTCAATTATGATATATATATATGTTTTTCTTTGCATCTTTTAACATGAATTCTTCAAGGATAAGAGTCATTAGTTATTTAATGTTTTAACATTTGGCACAGTGCCTGGCATATAAAAGGAGATCAGTAAATAAATTTTAAATAAACAAATGAAGATGGATAAGTGAATTACCTGTGTAGGATGCACTCTAACTGTAGTGATTTCTGACCTGAATTTTAATTGGCTACTAATATATGAACTATTTTTGAATACTATCAAAAGTAAGACTAATGATTGAAATTCAAATGTATTTTATAGATTCTCAGAACATACTAACACAGCTGCATATTGTCTATTAGACACTAAGGGAAAGATGGTATTTAGATGAGGGAGAATATTCAGCTAAATTTCTAAATTGCTTTTCATTTTAAATAAGAAAAGGTTGATGGTGGGATTGCAAACTAGTGCAACCTCTGTGGAAAGCAATATGGAGATATCTTAAAGAGATACAAGTAGAAGTACCATTCGATCCAGCAATCCCATTACTGGGCATCTACCCAAAAGACCAAATGATACTGTATAAGAAAGACACCTGCACCCGAATGTTTATAGCAGCACAATTCACAATTGCAAAGATGTGGAAACAACCCAAGTGTCCATCAATACATGAATGGATTAATAAAATGTGGTATATGTATACCATGGAGTATTATTCAGCTTTAAGAAACAATGGTGATATAGCACCTCTTGTATACTCCTGGATAGAGCTGGAATGCATTCTGTTAAGTGAGGTATCCCAAGAATGGAAAGACAAGCACCACATGTACTCACCATCAAATTGGTATTAACTGATCAACACATAAGTGCACATATAAGAATAACATCTATTGGATGTTGGGCAGGGGGGAGGGGGAGGGGGAAGGAGGGAGGAGGGGACGGGTATTTGCATACACAAAGAGTGCAATGCGCACCACCTGAAGGATGGACATATTTGAAACTCGGACTTAGGGGGGGAGGGGGGCAAGGGCAACGTATGTAACCTAAACATCTGTATCCCCACAATATGCTGAAATAAAAAAAAAAGAAAAGAAAATGTTGAAATATAGGATTTCAAAATAAATAGGACTGTGGTCTCCAAGTAAATAAAGTTCATTCCCAAATATATGCATCTTATTTTTTTTCATGAATAGTATTAAATGCAGACATTACTTTGGAGGTTGTCTTCTATGACTTTATTCTTAATTACTGTTTACATTTTTTCTTCTATCCTTCATTGTGTATTATCTTTAAAAGTTGGTACATTTCTTAGTGGTTGCAAATTTTCAATGACTGGACTCTAAACATTTTAATTGTCTCCTTAATGTGCTTGTCTAAAAAAGGGTACCTCTTAACTTTAAATATAGTTTTAAATTGAGGCAGAGGAAGCAAAGTTTGAAGTAAATATCTTTTATTAAGTTAATTTTAGTTTGACAGCCTGCAACCATTATCTAATTACAGAGGGTTGCCTAAAAGAGAAACTCATTAGTATGTGACATACTAGGGTGCATTCTTCACGTTCACTGTTCTTGTGAAAGGAATCTTGCAAGTAAATATATCCACCATGTTTTGAATCCACTGAACTAGCACATTTTTACTGCAAAACAGAGTTTCCTTCAAAGTAAATTAAGTATCCCAAATGGAGCACCAATAGATTGGTTAGATACTTAGGGTTTTGTGGGACTTTGGAAACATATGGTATACCATGATGTTAAAAAGCGTATACTTATATCTTTATTATACCTTGATAGGGTACAGATCAGTGAAGTATATGAAAATGATAATATATTAAGCTTCCACTGATTTTATAGATGATACTAATCCATGTTTAAAAGTATGGCAAGATCTTTCCAGAAAATCAAAGTAGACATGTTTTTCCTATCCCTTCCAGTAAATACATCTAAAAGCCCTGGACATTCTATATAAAACAAATCCAAGAAGACTTTAAAAGTTATGGGCACCAGTTAGGGATCTCATGACCCAAGGAATGACACAGTGGTGAATTCCCAGGGTTTTCTTTTTGCCTCATGTATTCCAGACTTAGAAATGAAGAAGCCAATCCCAACAGGTTATATACTATATGACTCCATTTAAAACATTACAAATGACACAAGCACAGAAATGGAGAGCAGATGGCTGGTTGCTGGGGGCTAAGGAGTGCTTTGATGGGCACAGGGAAGTGGGTGTGGCTATAAAAGGGCAACAAGAGAGGGATGGCAATTTTTTGTGTCAACTTGCCTGGGTTAAGGGATGCCTGGATAGCTGGGAAGACATTATTTTGGGGTGTATCTGTGAAGGTGTTTCCAGAAGATATTAGCATTTGAAACAGTAGGTTGAATAAAGAAGATCCACTTTCACCAGTGTGGGAGGGCACCATCCAATTTGTTTAGCGCCCTGATAGAACAAAAAGCTGGTGGAAGGGTGAATTCTTTTTCTCCCCTTGAGCTGGGGACATCCATCTTCTCTTGCCTTGAGACATTGGAATTCCTGGTTCTCTGGCCTTCAGACTCTGGGACTTACACTGTCAGCTCCCTTGGTACTCAGGCCTTTGTCATCAAACTGAATTGTACCAACAGCTATCCTAGTTCTCCAGTTTGGAGATGGCATTTTGTGAAACTTCTCGATCTCCATAATGGTATGTGCCAATTTCCATAATAAATCTTCTCTTAGCCATCTCTTTATTTATCATACATTAATATCTATCTATCTATAACATATTGATTATATTTTTCTGGAGAATGCTGAATAATACAATGAGGGGTCTTTGTGATGATGGAAATGTCCTGTATTTGACTATATCAATGTTAATATCCAGGTTGTGATATTATACTATAGTTTCACCATTTGTTATTATTGGGAGAAACTGGGTAAAGCGTACAGGGAATCTTTCTGTGTTATTTCTTACAGCTGTATGCGAATCTAGACTTGTATTAAAAAGTGTAATTAAAGAACTGTCAGACAGAAAGTAGACATCTGTTATGAATGGGAACAGATAGGAAATTACTAGCACAAAGATAAAAATTTTCCACTTCCATTGATTCATTTACATGTTTCTCTTCCAAGTTATTTCAATCCCTAATACCTCCTTTGGCTGTCCCTATATTTGGAATGCATGGAGGGTGGGGAGACAGGCAGAGATATAGGGGTCTTAAAATTAGAGAGACCATATTGCCAAGGTCTCTCATTCAACTTTCTATAAGATTTATGGGATATTGTTTGGCCAAATTCTTAAGGACCTTCAAATCTCAAGTCTCAGTTATCCCTTCCCCACTATCTCAACCAGATTCCTCTGGAAATAGTTTACGCTAGTCTATAAACAGCACGCACAGAGTCAGCCCATTAAAATAAGGCTAAAAAACAAGAATTGTATAATGCAGGCAGAGGGAAATGGGAGAAAGTTCTTGCATTTAAAAACCTAAGACTTTTTTGGGAGGGGGATGTAGGGTAAACTGAAAAGGAATTTAATCTCAGCTTTCTCACATATTTAGCGAAAAGGACACTGCTATGGATTATGTTAACTTCTATGAAAGAAAGTGAGCATATTAGATCATTAGGACAAAGAAAGAGAAACTTTATGCTGGGACTAAATCCTGAGAGCAATTTATTTTGTGATTCTTCATTAATGATCTTTAACAATAAAATTCTTTACTAATGTGTTTTACAAAAACTGCGTATTGTAAACTGTGCTGGTGATTAAAAAAAAAGAAACAGAAACCAAATCAAAACCAAAACAAAATCCTCAAAATTTGCTAAGGGACCAGATTTTAGGTGTTCTTCCCCTAAAGGTAACTATGTGAGGTGATGAAGAGGTTAATTTGCTTTACTATAGTAATCATTTCTCTCTCTCTCTCTCTCTCTCTCTCTCTCTCTCT